>NC_056623.2:50069105-50373271 GCF_002870075.4 Lactuca sativa
ACATAATAATTATATTATTGTGGGTTGAAAACCCTATGTACTCACCAGGTTTCCCAACCTGACCCACTCAGTTTATTTATATCACAGGTGTTGATATGAAGTGACATTACACTGAGAGATTTAAAGAGATGTAGATCACTAGTGTAAATAATTGTAAGTTCTTTTTATGCTTATGTTTCTGTATTAACGATGACATCCCAAACGTTTTAAAATGAAATAAATACGTTTCTTCGAAAATGTTTAATAACGTATTTACCATGTTTTTCTGGGAACAAATTCCGCAACATTTTTATAAAATGAAGTACTCTGATTTTTATAAAGCATAAACAACATCAGTCTTTTCTGGCCGTGAAAATGGGGATGTCACAGTTGGTATCAGAGCATTAGTTTAAGCGAACTAGGAATATGGATTTATTTCTAGACTTAAACTTAGAATGCTAAGCGATGATTGTGAGGTGTGAGCACTAGCTTATTTTAGGAATTATGCCTAAAATGCTTTTATGTGCTAAATGCTTTATGCCTTATATGCTGTTATTTATTCGGATCTATGGTCTGTTGCCGACCGGATCTGGAAACCTTATATGTTTAGGATTCTAAACGTACGACTACGATATTAGAACTAGCATGTAAACGTTTCGGAGTGATAAGGATGATTTAAACGTCAATCCTAAGTAAAGGTCTAGATTCACCTTATTCGGTGTATAGATCAAGATGGCAAGGACCCGTAGCGGAAACGTGAATGCAAATGAGAATAGGAACCAACCCCTAGTGGTTCAACAAATACCTGTTGTAGAAGAAGTTGCACCTGAGCCAGTCACGATGGCTAGAGTTCAAGCCATGATTCGGGCTATGCGAACTGAATAAAGGGAAGAAATGAGGAGGATGTCGAATAGGGACGAACCTACTATGCCCAATGAGCAACCCGAGCTGATTCCCGAGCAATCGGAGGAAGGGAACTACAGTCGCCAAGTGAGTCAAGTGGGGACTCAAGATGGCCTGGAGAGGAGAAACGACAAGGATGGGCGAATGTACAAGAATTTCTTGGGTGCGAAACCACCAAGTCTCTCAGGAAGCCCAAAGCCTGTTGAGATTATGGATTGGATCTCCGAGATGGAAATGGTGTTTGAGAGCTGCGACTGTAGCGAGAAACAGAAGAATGTCTTCGCCGTAAGACAACTGAAAACTGGAGTCTTAAGCTGGTGGAAGCTATTGGCAGATACGATGCCACGAGGAGAAGCCTTAAGGATGTCATGGGAAGAGTTCTTGGAACAGTTGAAAATGCAGTACTGCTCGGAGATAGATCTGATAGACCTAAACAACGAGTTTCAGAACCTGAAGAAAGGGAAGATGAGTGTTGATGAGTATGCCACCGCATTCACCAAGAGGATGAAGCTATTCCCCTACTTGGTGCCTTCTAAACTCTCCAAGATTGATAGGTTTGCTAACGGACTGCCCACTGACTTTGGCCCAATGGTCAAAATGGCAACTACCTTGAAAACAGCTGTTAGGGCAGCTAAGAACGTAGAGGCCCAGGTAAGAGAAAATGGTCTAGAAAAAGATAAGTCAGGAGAGAAGCGGAAGTTTGAAGGATCTTCAAGGTCCAAAAAGGAAAGCAAGACTACCCAAAGAGAGAGGGGGCTACAAAGCCATATGTGCCGCCAAAGCAAAAGGCGAGAACATTTCAAATGATTCTTGACGAAGCAGATGACAATGCGAAGATTCAGGAGTTAACGCTTGACATCCAAGGATCGAGTTATGGAGTAATCGTGTAGATAGTACCTCGCGATGTAGCCTGTTAGGGGCATAGTTTAGGGTGAACTTGAACACCTATGTAAACATTTTAAGGAATAATATAAAACCTTCGTTTTGATATTTTATGTGTTAAACCGTTATGTGATTTTCTTGTATGGTGACTTGGAAAACTGCGAGACAATACTTGGGACGGGTATGAGTAGGTGTGGATGGTAGCAGAGGTCTATACTACCGGAAGCACATGACTCACACTTGGATCAGGGAAAGTCACAAGGTTACCAAGAAGCTAGTAATTGATTTCGTTTTATTCAAGTGTGTTGTTACCATCGTTTCGGTAATGACTAAGAAGATTGTTGATATTCCGACCCTAGTGGTCATATCGAATCGAGTCCGACTACGATGAGTATGTTGTGTGGTTCAGAGAACCAAGTTTGATGTAGCGTCCGACTTAAACCAAACGGTTGAAATCAAAGCGATCAATAGAAGTATCACACTCGTTGTTAAAGAAGTTGGTGGCTAGAAATGCCTAATGTTAAAGTGTGATTATATCACATTAGAACATGAAGGAAGTCATAGTCTGTTTTAGAATTTAACTCTAAGAGACCTAAGTCTAAGTGTTGCAACATACGATGATAGGTCATTAGAATATGACACATCGATCTATAGTAGTAATAAAAGAACTTATCTCAAGTCCGTATCCAGCAAGGATCGAGATTGTGACTTGAAGGTCATAATTTGGAGTCTAACCTGAGGTAGAGAGCAGGTGCACGATCGAGTACTCTTACAGTCAATGAGTTTAAGAGATAAAATCGAAGGAATGTAGAAGTTATAATTATTACCTAGGATGAAGAGATGACGTATGGAGTCATTATACGACCCTGTTTCGTTGATGATTCCGGGACGTAATCATCCTAAGGGGGAGATAATTGTAACGCCCGCAAATCTGGGCTAGTCAAATTAGAGGCAATAGGGGTCGAAAACAACTTTTCGACAAAAGATTATTTAGAATAAATAATCTTAATCAAGTTGTAGAGTATGTTACAAGGTTTTCGTACATATAAAGAACGCCGAAAACCGAGTTATAACGAAGAAGTTATGACCCGTTGAAGTTTCGCGACGGAACCGGCACGATACCGGGAAGCGTAAATAGTGAATTTACGATAGAGCGAGATTTAGCCTTAGCGATCTAAACGAAAGTCGTAGAATATGTTAAACTAAGAACATCGATAAAAAGAACGCCCAAATCTGACTTCGTATGAGGAAGTTATGATTTTTCTAAGATTTAGCATAGCAGTGCACAGCCCGAAATCTGAATTTTAGATCGGTCGATTTTTAGCCGACGGGATCTGAATGAAAGTTGTAGTACTCATAAATACCACCGCGTGGATATAAAGAACGTCGATAATAGAGCTCGTATGCAAAAGTTATGGACGAAGCTTAGTCCCTACTTTTCGAGCGCGGCGAATTCGATACAGTTTTGTAAATACGAGATAGAATGAGAATTAGCCAACGAGGTCTAAATGAGAGTTGAAGATCTCATTAATACGAACTCAACGGTAAAAAGACAGACAAAAGCGGAACTCGTATGCGAAAGTTATGGACGAAGCTTAGTCCCTACTTTTCGAGCGCGACGAATTCGATACAGTTTTGTAAATCCGAGATAGAATGAGAATTAGCCAACGAGGTCTAATGAAAGTTGAAGATCTCATTAATAGGAACTCAATGGTAAAAAGACAGACAAAAACGGAGCTCGTATGCAAAAGTTACGGACGAAGCTTAGAGACTACTTTACTATAAAACTCCTATAAATACAAGGGTGAACTCCTCATATTTTCTTCACACCATAAGCCTCTCTTTCTCTCTCTAACTTCTCTCTAGCCTCCCTAAACCCCTCCCAAGTCTACGGAACCTCCCTAGCACGAGAAGAAAGCCCCGGAGCGCCCGACGGCTCCGAGAAGAAAAGCTTTCGGCTTGGAAACGCTACTCCAGCGAAGCCCGATTTTTAATAAAAACTCGCTGTAAGTGAGCTACACCTATACTATATTTAATATAGATTTTATTTAATTATAGTAACATTATTAGGACCTTAAAATAATTATTTGGGCTATTATTATGAGTTATATTGAGTGTTATTTAACGGTTATATAATAGTAATAATAGCTAGACTATTAATTAGTCGTGGTTAACGTTAAAAACTAAACCCTAGTGGTATTGATACTAGGTTTTGTCGAGGAAAATTGTTTTGAGATAACGAAGTGCTGTCTGAGTTCGGAATCACCACCTAATCAGGTGAGTGCATGGTCTCTTTCATCTTACACATAGATATGAAGTATTTTAATATAAATTACGTGTTATGTGTGCATATTGTCTGAATACTTGTTGTCTATGCCGGTGAAAGATTTTTATACATGTTTTAAATGATGTAAACTGTATAAAGTATTTTATATCTACAAAATATGTTGGGTAAAACATGGGTAGATGAATGATGATGGATAAAATCTGAAATAGAGGAACATTAGTAGTACGGACCTAGTGCCCTATAGGTATACATTGGCAGCAGTGGACCTAGTACCCTATAGATGAGCACTGGCAGCTGCGCGTAGATGATTTAGATCTACGGTAAACATCCTAGCAGCTGCGCTCTAAGGATAGTATCGGCAGTTGCGCCTAATAGGGAGCCTTATGACCATGACAGTAGTGTTTAAAGGTCAATACCGGCAGAAGCGCCTCATAGAAAATGTCCTAATTCTGGCAGCTGAGCCTAAGTGACAATATTAGCAGTTGCGCTTGACCAATGTGTCATTGGCAACAATGGACTTCATGTTGTTTCCTTAGGATGATCCTTAGGAATGAATGAATGAGAAATAGCTGATTCTTAGGGTAGATCCTTAAGAATAAAGAAGATAATGGGGATGGGTAATTGGGTTGATTGTTTGATTGTTTAAACATAATAATTATATTATTGTGGGTTGAAAACCCTATGTACTCACCAGGTTTCCCAACCTGACCCACTCAGTTTATTTATATCACAGGTGTTGATATGAAGTGACATTACACTGAGAGATTTAAAGAGATGTAGATCACTAGTGTAAATAATTGTAAGTTCTTTTTATGCTTATGTTTCTGTATTAACGATGACATCCCAAACGTTTTAAAATGAAATAAATACGTTTCTTCGAAAATGTTTTAATAACGTATTTACCATGTTTTTCTGGGAACAAATTCCGCAACATTTTTATAAAATGAAGTACTCTGATTTTTATAAAGCATAAACAACATCGGTCTTTTCTGGCCGTGAAAATGGGGATGTCACACATAACATATCCGATCACTGAACAGCTATGCACTTTGGGTCTACTGTGGGACTGGTCCGTCGCACCGGCCAACAGTCCACCTGGTCCACCCTCCGAGTCTAGCCATATACCTCGAGTCTACATTGTGATTGGTCCGCCCGCACCGGGCCTTCAATCCACCTGGTCCACTCTCCGAATCTAACCACATACATCGAGTCTACAGTGTGATTGGTCCGCCCGCACCGGGCCTTCAATCCACATGGTCCACTCTCTGAGTCTACAGTATGACTGGTCCACCCGCACCGGGCCTTCAGTCGGCCTGGTCCACTCTCCGAGCCTCGGCACGTCTGGTCCGCCCTCTTGGGGCTTACAGCCTATCCGGACCGCTCGCTGGGCCTTCGGGACAACCGGTCCGCCCTGGGTATCTTGGCCTACAGCATAAAGCAGGACCCGCCTCAACCCAACTCCAGTCCAAACAACCATGTGCACATATACATACAATCATATAGCAATTCACAGTCAACAAGCAGATCAAACAGGTCACATAACATATCATCATCCTAACCAGGATACCGACCTAACCGGTCACTAGCATAACATCACCCTATCTCTCAGGATACCGATCTCAATCAGGTCTCTAACATATACCATCCTAGCTACCAGAATGCAAACATATCAAGGCAACAACATAACAACAACTACCCGGATCTCAATCCGATAAGGGCCGGCCTTGGTGCCGTAGACCCTGTTGATATAGTGAGGATAACTCACCTCGAAACTGCCGACTGAACAGATAACCCAAGCTGCTCCGATCACTGATACGATCTCCACCACTGGACAACCACCAAGGCACTGAACTCAAAACAATATCCATCAATTACCAAAACGCCCCTAGAAAACACTGGTCAACCCTAGGTCAAAGTCAAAGTCAACCCCTGACTGACTCTACTCGCTGAGTCAACCCGATGACTCGCCGAGTCCCCATGCTCAGAATTCCCCCAATCCGCGACTCAACTCGCCGAGTCACCTCGAGACTCGCCGAGTCCAACAACTCTGAGTCCACTCACACATAACTCACCGAGTCATCCCTTGACTTACCGATTCACGGCTCAACCAGAAAAGATTGGGACTCTTCGACAAGACTCGCCGAGTCCAAGAACAGACTCGTCAAGTCTAAGGCTATCTTCAACCTACTCGCCGAGTTGTTCTTCCAACTCGTTGAGTTCCAGGCCATCTTCATCCAACTCGCCGAGTTGTTCTTCCAACTCGTCGAGTCCCGGCCTATCTTCAAGCAACTCGTCGAGTCTACCCATGTGACTCGTCGAGTACCACCGGTCTGAATCTATACAGAAGCATTCCAGGCCATGCAATTGATCCAAAACATAGATCTAGCCTCCTACAACCCATCCATCACGTAAAGTGGCAAACTTTACGTGAATCCAAAAAGATCTAGGCCTTTTACACTTTAGGGCTAGGGTTTGGGACATGATAGCTTCACTACACACTTAAACACAGGGACTTTCAGGCATTCCAACCCTTCTCCATTCCAGATCTGAGGTAGCAACCTCAGATCTAACCTTTAAACTCCAAAACACCAAAAGATATGATCCCTAACACCCCCAAAATGAAGAATCTAGACAATAATAGCTCAACAATGAAATGATACCTCAAAAAGGAAGCTCCAAGAGAAGATTAACCCGAATCCTTGCAAAGCCCTTTGATCCAAGCCTCTTATTCTTCAAGATCTCTTCAACAACCACCTCTCCAAGCTCCAATTTGCTCAACAATGGGGTTTCTCCACGAAATTAGGGTTTCTGGAACTCAAGGGATGATAAGGAGGCTGGGGAGGAAACATAATGTTCTTTATATAGGGCTCAACCTCCGGATTTAGGGTTTTCTCCATTCAGCGCCTACTCGCCGAGTCCATCTTACTGACTCGCCGAGTCGGCCACTTAACACGCGACCAAGTCGCGACTCTACTCGCCGAGTCCACTCATGGACTCGCCGAGTTCCCCTTCCAATTTTACTCTTTTAGCCCTTCAGCTATACTCTTGCTATTCCGGGATGTTACACTTATTATGACTTTTTTTTATGTGTAGCTGAAAGATGAAGTTGATTAATGAATGTACTTTAATTTTACTTTTTATATATATTTTGGTTAAACATGAACTATTCCTACAAATGCGTATTTTTTTTAAAAAATAACCATAATACCCTTTTAGCTCTAAATTGCATTAGAATTTGATTTCCCGACTTTGATGTGCTATGATTTTGCTGCATACCCTATTGTAGACTCTAAAAATAAAAGTATCCATTTGGAACTTGCTACCAAGGTAAGATTTTTACCTATGATGTGCTATTGGTTGTCTCTATTTAAGTATATATTCAATTGAGTTTTAACCACCCTTATTTGTTTGGATTCGATGTGTTTCTCAATGACAAAAGACAAAAAAATCAATTTATGATCACTTTTTCAAAGTTGAAAAATTATTTCTAATGATAAACCAACCAAATATCTACAAAGTGCCAAAAATTATTAATTAATGTTTAATGTCTACATCATTATTGTCATCATCTTTTATAAATATTCATCCTTTATAAATATGTAGCTTTTTATTTTATTTGTTTATTTATTGAAATAGTTAATTTATTCGTTATAGATTTTTTGTATTTATGTAAAATTCTTGCTAAAAAACATGTAATTCTTAAGAATTTATATTAATTTTTTTAATAAAACCCGTGTAATACACGGGTCTTACACCTACTATATATATATATATATATATATATATATATATATATATATATATATATATATATATATATATATATAGGCAGTGGCAGACGGAGAACATTTTCGTAGGGGTGACACTAATTTTTTTTTTCCAAATAAATATATATTAGTAGTGTCACTCGTGTTTTAAGTCGGTGCACGCAATAGAAAAAACATTAAATTTTTTTACACTACGTGCCGACGTCGGAGAAGTGGCCCGGGACCCCTGGGGCACCACTAAGGTCCGCCACTGTATACAGGGCCGGCCCCGAGATCCTGGAGGCCCTGTGCGATTTAACAAAAATAGGCCCTAAAATTTGAAAAATCTCAAATTTTAAGCAAAAAAATTATAAATATTAATTTTCTATTGCAAATACATAAAATTCAGATTTCATTCAAAATAATACATAAATTTTTTTTTGGCTCATCCTTCTAATATTTGTAGATTTCCTCTTGTCTTGGTTCTATGTGTTGAAACTCAAGCAATAAATGATATAAAAACTGTAAAAAATCAGAAACAAAAAAAAATGTTAGAAATCAAATCAAAAACTATTAAGCTAATAAAAAACAAGTACATATGCTTCTATTAAAAAAAATAGAAATAAAAAAAGTACCTTCTGATTTTCTTCACTTCAAATCAACAAAAATAGAGCATTGAAACTGTAAAAAAAATAGAAATCAAATTAGAAACCAATCCAAAACTTATCAGAAATCAAATCAGAAATTCATCAAGTTAGATTATAGTCACCGATCAGATAGTTATAAAGAATGAAGAAAAAAGAAATTGATTTACATCTTAGAACTTGATCAAAAACGAAGAAACAAAACAGATGCTAATGTGATTCTTCAAAACTTATCATAAACGGAAAAAAAAGAGGAACTTGATTCTCTTGTACCTTCAAAACTCAAAAATCGATTTCCTTAATGCCTTTCAGTTCTTGTTCCTCTGAATCTGATTTTGAAAACTCAATTTTTGTTCCTTTAGAGTTAGAAAAAAAAAACCAGATGTCTCCTTGTGATTTAGAACCATGAAAAAAAACAGAAATGCCTTAATGAGTTAATCTCTACTTTCTCCTTTTGATTTCGAAACCACTAGTCCACAACATGAAATCTGAAGCTTCTGATTTTCAAGAAGAGAGAAATGAAGAACACGGTTTCTGATTTTTAGAAAGATTGTAGGATTGTTTGTAACTTTGCTTCAGAATTTCGTGAAGAAAGATGAAATAAGGAGGATTGTTCATAGCCTTTGAAGTCACTGATTTAATTCCTACCCCATGCATAAGAAGAAATCGAAGCGTTTTTTCACTCTTTTCTATAAATTTCCTCTTATCCCGCTCCTTACGTGATGATTGCTGACTGATGTGTTGCTGAATTAACCTAATTTGTTTATTTGTTTTGGGCCAACTTAACATATGTAACATGAATTGTTATAAAAATTTTGGGCCCTATTCAGATGCACCTTCTGAACATGCCTTGGGCCGGATATATATATATATATATATATATATATATATATATATATATATATATATATATATATATATATATATATATATATATACCACTCATTCTCAGATTTCTAGTTGTAGATACTTATAATTATACGTACATGGACCATGGTTTTAGGTTAATTCACTATTTTTTTTTTCTTTTTTGATCTCTCATTTGATTATATTTCATGCAAAATCTTAAATATGTAAAAGTTAACGACTTTTGCTAAAAAATATTGTGCAACATGATGCTTGTAATGTAATATTGTAATTGATAAGGTAGGCGAATGAAACTTTTTGGTAGACAATGAAGATTAATAGGCTAAAAAAGAGTAATGATTAATTTGTCATATCTTTCAGGACAATGTTTAATTCTATTCTAGGCAATGTATTTTGGTTTTTACCCGCTGTAGCAATACATTTTAGCTTTCTTACCCATACGAGTAATTACTTTCAGTGGAATTCCCTGATATCTACTTTAACTAAAATCTTAACATTTTTAGTGTGTATATATATATATATATATATATATATATATATATATATATATATATATATATATATATATATATATATATATATATATATATATATATATATATATATATATATATATATATATATATATATATATATGGGAAAAGTGAATATACCCTTAAGGGTATATAAGCTTAGGTACCCAAACTCACTATAATACGTTGTTTTGTATTATATAATATATTCTAATTGTCTAATGTTCTTATAATTTAACTTCTAACTTGATTTACTTCCAAGATTTTTATAAATTACACATTTATCTTTCTCTTACATAATTTTCATTTTCATCTACAATATATATAGCCTAATAAGTGTTCGGCAAAAAGATGTGATGTAAGAGAAAGATTATACGGAAATTTCGAATATCTTGAAAGTAAATCAACTTAAGATTGAAGTTTATGAACATTATAATGAATTTATCAAACAAAACGACGTATTATGGTGTGTTCGGGTACCTAAACTTATATACCCTTAAGAGTATATTCACTTTTCCCTATATATATATATATATATATATATATATATATATATATATATATATATATATATATATATATATATATATATGCTAGCCGTTAGCCGCGCTGAGCGATGGGTACGAATAATTTATTTCAGAATTTCTTTCTAAAGGTAATTTTTATTTATTATATATATATATATATATATATATATATATATATATATATATATATATATATATATATATATATATATATATATTTTGCGTAGATAGTTACTATATTTAAATAATTATCATTAAGAGTTATGTTAGTAGAAACGAAATCAATAAGAATCAAAAAATAAATAAAAAGTTGGAAATATTTACAAATGTACATGACCACATGATAGATTGTGTATTATTAATCGTGCAACACTTCTTTATACATCACGATTGATGTATAGACTTCACTGTCGTTGAATTGTCTGTTAGACTTCACTAATACTTTTGTATCGACATGTGATATCTCTCTAGATAATATCACATAAAGTTGGTCATGCAGTAAAACCGGTTTTGAAAGATAAATACCAACATTTGGAATTGTTTATCCTTGATTTTATGAATTGTCATCACGAAACATATCGAATTGAAAATTGTTTTCTCTTTAGCTTGATGGGAACATGTCATCTTCAGACGAACATAGATTGCATCAGTCAAAGCATTCAATGACTTTTTTTTTTCAGTGTAAGGAATTACTATATCATCACGAATGCGAATAAAGTTTTCTTGCACAATTTCTTCAAATCCATGACCGACAAGTAATAGAAAGTTAGAGAACCATATATCAGTTAATGCTCTGATATTTATCGTTAATTGCAACTTGATAATTGAAGACCAAAAAGACGATATTCGTATGCTAATCCACAGTTTGTGCTCGTGTGAAGGGTGGTGCAACAAATGTAAGTATGTTAAAATTTGATGTTAAAATACAAATTTGTTGTTGTTTTGGTAAAAGTAAAAGTATTTTGATGTTTGGTAGCAAACGGTAAGCTTTATGCAATATCTCTTTAGGTTTAATCACAAAAAAAGAACTTTATTTTATTAAACTCTTTTTGAACATCGGTTAATCACAAAAGAAATCCATATGTTGTTTCTTATTAGATTTAGGGTGTTCAAATAATTAAAACCAAAAAACCAAAACTAAAAACTAACAAATCATTACATTTTTTTTGGTTAACCCAGCTGTATTTTTGTTTTTTTCTATTAGGTTAACTTAAAAGATAAAATCTTCAATTTTGGTCATATAATTTTTTGGTATGCACATATTTATATAAGCGGCAACGAAAAAAATTTGTTGGAAACATGTCATTATATTACAAATAAAATGCATTGGCCGAATATCATTACCATTAATCTTAGATAAATGTTGAACAAATAAAATGTACTGGGCAAATATCATTAACCATTAATCTTCAATACTGTATTATAAAATCCCTTTCTTTCATTTTTTTTAATTATGGAATAAAACCATGAATATCCATAAACCCCACTACGCACAAATGTTCTTTATGGAATGTGCCTTTTGTTAACAACCTGAGCTTGTGGAGGTTTTTTTATGATTTAGCAAAATCAAATGAACCGTTAATGTAATAAATATAATATTAATAAATAACAAAATGGAAGTAAAAGTTAACTAAATCGAGAATTGATAATTACAAAGCAATACATACAACGGTCACAAACAAACAATAACATAATACGTGTGTCGAATAAACATGACCTAAAGCCTTCTTAGGGCCGCATCAACCATTCTACGATAATGCCTATGTTCTAGAACAAATCCAACTAAAAGAAAGTAATCCAATAATATAAAAATAGCCCATCTAGACCCTTTCTTCCCTCTGAATATAATCTAGTTGTATAACTTCCACGTCCCCAAGATATGCGGCGAAACAAAAGCATCCAAACCTGCTTCGGCATTGGTAGACAACCTAGCTTTGTCGATGACAACATTCAAATGTAAAAATTTATTGAACAAATACATAAATAAGTACATACACATATAGAACACGAACTCATAATACACATCACACACGGGACCATAACAATATGCTTTAAAAATGACACATTTAGCTAGTCCAAATGAATTACACAAATAATCCCGGGAATTTGAAAGCGTGTAGAAGTATGTTACAATTTAATTTAGTTCAATACCATTGTACTTTCAATTATTAGTTATTAAGCCATTATACTTCGAAAATCCACCAAATTCTAACATTGTACTTTCAATTTGTTTTCTTATTATTTTACTATTGACAAAAGGCTTTTGAATAAATGTTTATATTGGAATTTAATATTGTCCCTAATCAACACTGCATCATATTTCCAGATAACCATATAATAGTTTCAAAACTGACCATTTTGAGATTTCTTTTCAACAAACTTTTACTATTTTTACTATACTCTTGACTAAAATAACCATTTTGATAGAAAAGTGCTGGAACATTTTTTTGGAAAATAACCATATCATAGTTTCTTATTAGACCTAAATGACACCATGTCACATTTCCTACATAATCATATAATAGTTTAAAAAATACCTATATTAACCAATTTACCTTCTTTTTTTTTTTTGGGCAAAATGACCAAGTCAAGACCGTTCTAATGAAGAAGATAAAATCACCCATTTCAAGACCTGTAGACAAGCTAACACACGTGTGTGGAGTTAAACATATCACCTTTGAAAGTCCATAAGCCACATGATCTTCTACTTTGATTTTGTTCATACTGTAGGAAGATCAGAACTATACTTTCTAGTGGTATGACATATCAAGATGACCGAACTGGTTGATCAACTATCATTTCCTAAATAAAAAAGTTGAATGGCTTCTTCAAGTTTCCAACTTGTAGCCTGACTTCAGGGAAGCATCATAGTAAATAATATTGATAATGATTCCAACAGTCTAAAAGTTAACATGTGTTTACCGAAAAAGGTAAATTGTGTTATCAGATAGTCAAAATCAATGTCTTTCAAATGCAAGAAAGAAAATATTATGTTCCGATAAAACCAACTGGTGAAGGTATGTTGATACAAAGCCTTACACAAAATCATTTTGAATGTACAATGGTGTACTAAGAATAAATGAAAGTACAATGTTATAGCAAACAAATCTTGGAAAATATATTGATATTACTTGCATAAATCCTAAAAAAGATTGAAATTTTTTTGGAAAGCACATTGACACTACTAAACTAAATAAGGAACATAAATACAAAACAAATATATATATAACAAAAAATAAAAAATTATTTTTAATCAATAAAAGTGGATACCCAATGGGTATCAGTTCCAAATATTTGAAAAAGGGAACCAATCCTATTTATATAGGTTTCGGTCTCCAATTTTCGGTTCTATAGCAATTCTAGTTATACACCTGGGGACCAAGTTTAGATGTTCACCCTTAGTATATCCAAATGACCGCATATGATGGGATCTATGGTCAAAAATCCAATGCTAAGGCTGGTCTGTAAACAACATTTTTGACCCATAGATTAATTGCACCAGAGCTTATAGAGATTAATCGATGTATTCAAATGAACCAGACCCCATAAGTAAATACGCGAGCTGATGGAGGCAGGCTACAAGCACAAAAAGAAAATAAACAAGGTCGATTCAAGATATTAGTTCTCTATTCATTTTTCCTGGTGAGTTTTGAGTAGCAAAAAACAAATTTTGAGTATGTAAAGAAGAGTACAACTAATTGGAATGACTATGGCTGAAGCTAATCACAACACCAATTTAAAGTTATATTTTGAAATGCTATAAACATTGTTACTGAAAGAGACAACCATAAATATAACAAAGTATGAAACCATTTCAAAAATTCTTTTTTTGTTTTGTTTCCTATTAATATTTTTAGCTTCCAAGCAGAAACAGAAATAGGTTCCCAACCACTTTCAGGTTCAGGAAAATGCAAGTTCAAGCATGATTTACTTACTTTTAATAGATTTCAAGTAACATAGGCCTAACTGAACCATCTTAGATTGTGTGATTTTGGAACAAAACCTGCATTTAAAACAGATATAACTTAGACCTAAGAATTTGAGTAACAAAAGCACAAAATTTTAATGGCGGACAGAAGAGTAGAAGAGAGTCGACCCTGGAAGTCAAAATCGTAGCATATTTTTGCAATCAGAATGGAACCTAATTGGAATCGTAACATATTTTTGCAATCGGATTCAAGCCTGTGTTTGGAACGATTGAAGTTAATCAGAGTATTATGAACATATGTTTGTGATTGCTAGTCAAGCAAAAGGTCAAAATTGAATATTGTGAAAGACCTTACTTGGGAAAGAATGAAATCGGGATGATTTGAGCAGGTGTTCCTGCGAGTGAACCAGAAAAAAAAGTCAAAATTGGTGTATTGCGAACGTTCGTTGTCAGCGACTCTCTGGAGAAACAAAGGCCACGTAAATAGATTTTGTTCGAGATTTTTTCAGAAACAATCGGTAGTGAATTATGATCGGAAAAGGGGAACTTGGTGTGAGAGTGAAGGTAGTAAGTACCTGGGAAGTGATTTCGAAGTGATAAAGGTGTTGGGCAAGGGCGGAGACACCGACGCTGGAGAGTCCAAGGTCATCGATAATTTGAAATTATTTCATTCTGATGGCGATTGAAAGAGAGAAAGAGAGGCGAGAGAGAGGGACGTCTTTGGTGGGGGAGGTTGGCAGCCATGGACCTTCGGTCTTCGGTGGGAGACGTTGGTGGAGATCTCTGCATCTTTGGTGGAGACGATGAGATGGCGGTTGTGTTTAGGAGAGTAGGGTAAGGTCCGCCTGTAGTGTAGTGTAATAGTATCCCGTGTAATGTAATACATATATGAGTTGTTACATGTTTAATATTATTGTACCTGATGTAATACATGTTGTATCTCTTAATTTTCAAGAAAGAGACAATATGTTTAATAATATATATATATATATATATATATATATATATATATATATATATATATATATATATATATACTTTTAATAGAATATATATTTAATTGATCAAGATATATATATATATATATATATATATATATATATATATATATATATATATATATATATATATATATATATATATATATATATATATATATATATATATATACTTTTAATAGAATATATATTTAATTGATCAAGATGATAACTAGAAACACATGAATATATTCTATTTCCCATTTAGAAGATTCAAAAAAAGTCAATGGATTATGGATGTTTAAGATCCCAAAAAGCAGAGTTGTATGGATCTGATTCACATGCAGTTCCTCAAATTCAAATTTTGAATCATATAAGCCCATTATTTATGTTTTACGCCATTCATGATTCATTCATTATATAGTAGGGTACAAGTTTTATGTTTTAATACAAAAGTGGCGATAAACTAAACTAAAGCATATGATTTTTCGTTCATAACTGAATAACATCCAAAACTAAAAATCGCCCATTACTAACCTTAACCTTAATTCATTCATCATTCTAGAATGCACATTGAACATTTTCCTTGAGAAGGCTGAAATAGTAATTTTTTTTTTTTTTTTTTTTTTTTAATGCAAACCACAAAATAGATGAACAAAATAACAAAAAATGCATTGTTAGCTAAATGATGCACAAACCTTTAATCTAATTTTCTTTTATCACATAAAAACCAAACCATGATTGATATTGAGTTTAACAAAATGTATTACAAAGTTTAATAATTTCCAGGAATACAATAGTTGTATAATATCATCATGACATAGAGTATAAAACCTAAAAATATTGTATTCTATCATATAGATTGCAGAAATTGCAACCTTAATAGTATTCGTGGATGCCTAAACAAAGAAAACTTTAAATTCTCACTTAATATACAAGTGCCACAATATATATATTTTGCAAGCATCGGTTTTCCTTCAGTTTTCCTTCTGAACTCGAACGTTTTTAAAATGTCTGCATAAACAAATAAAAAAATCATTAAATTTAAGGGATATATACAGTAAAGTCCCAATATTTTCATCGATTTGACAAGAAAGTCCTAAACTTTATTTTTCTGACAGTAAAGTTCAAATTACCGGCAATTTTTGACACTTTTACCCTTTTTTCCCGGTTAGCCGGTAATTAGGACTTTTTTGTCAACAAAATAAAGTTTAGGACTTTCTTGTCAAATCGTCAATTAGGACTTTACTGTCAAAAAAATAAACTTTAGGCCTTTTTTGTCAAATCGTTCAAAATTTTGGGACTTTAGTGAATATATAATTTTTTTTGTTAGAAATTTAATGGTATGATACTCTTTAATCATAAGAGTTATTGAAACATTCTCTAATCAGCTAGATCCTATTGAAATCCTTTACGTTTGCTTCTTGTTAAATCGTTTTTTTAATCTCAACAAACCGACATTGAAAAAAATTGAGATAATCAAGAAAGAAAGAAAGAACCAGGGTTGTGTTGGCTTTTTACAGTCTCAAAAATGGAGAAATTAGAAACCTAAAAAAACGAAATTGCCCTGGCTTTATACAAACACAAACAACACATGCCTAGTCAAAAGGGTGTGAATGTGGAGAAGGAAAAGAAGGGCAATTTCGTTTTTTTCGGTTTCTTATTTCTCCATTTTTGAGACTGCAAAAAGCCAACACAACCCTGATTCTTTCTTTCTTTCTTGATTATCTCAATTTTTTTCAATGTCGGTTTGTTGAGATTAAAAAAAACGATTTAACAAGAAGCAAACGTAAAGGATTTCAATAGGATCTAGCTGATTAGAGAATGTTTCAATAACTCTTATGCTTAAAGAGTATCATACCGTTAAATTTCTAACAAAAAAAATTATATATTCACTAAAGTCCCAATATTTTGAACGATTTGACAAAAAAGTCCTAAAGTTTATTTTTTTGACAGTAAAGTCCTAATTGATGATTTGACAAGAAAGTCCTAAACTTTATTTTGTTGACAAAAAAGTCCTAATTACCGGCTAACCGGGGAAAAAGGGTAAAAGTGTCAAAAACTGCCGGTAATTTGGACTTTACTGTCAAAAAAATAAAGTTTAGGACTTTCTTGTCAAATCGATGAAAATATTGGGACTTTACTGTATATATCCCTAAATTTAATAACAAATAATATAAAGAAATAAATTATGGTATAATTACAGTTTTCTTACTTCAAAATTTCATATGGAATTAGATGGAATCATGAGCATATGCCGATGGATTTAACTGCAGTTTAATAGATATCAAGCTCTGAGACATTTGAGGAGAACCTTTCAATGTTCCATGAGAATTTTGGCATGACATTCCTGTAAAATATAAAAATAAAATGAATAAAAAGACAAAAAGATAAAATAAAAATAAAAAAAATGGTATTGTTGTTTTGTATCGACTCTACATTTACTTTTATAATGCATAGTTGGTTGATCATTTATGTGCACCATAATGCATTAGAAGAATAGCACGTGCAATGTTATGCCAAAATTCAAATTCATAAACAAAGCTTATGTTTTTATTAAGGCTACCCCACAAATATACTATTTATTTAAGAATGGCTACAAAATAAATAAATCTTTAAATTTAACTTTATAACTTATCTCTATTTATTCATGGGTCCTATTTCATTTACTATTTAAAAGTTGAAACAAGACATTTTAAAGAAGAAAAAACAAGAATCTAGCTTTTACCCAAGAACAATAGATTCGCGATAAGGGGTAATGAACAATAAAAGGATAAAATAGTAAATAATTTATTACCTTGGAAAAGGAGCACAAGGAAGAAGATAATGGTGAAAAGCATGGCGAATAAACTGGGATTTGATGATGATGAAGCTTTTGAAGCTTTCTTTTGCATGAGTGCTTTCATCCGCTCAATTCTTGCTCGTTTGATCATGGCGAGTTCAGTAAGCTCCTTAATTAGCTTCTGATCTGCAGAATCAAGGGAGAAACTGCTATGTTGTCGTGGAGGTTTTGGTGGTTTTTTTGCACTTGGACTTTTTTTTCGTTTCTCTTTTCCTGTAAAATCGCCGGCGGCCTTCCCTCCGGCCAGTTTCCCGTCCATCAATACGACAAAACTGTTCTCCGGAGAACCGACATTGACTGTTAATGGATCGACGCCTAATTTGGTGAAGACGGATTCTGAAACAGGAGTGAGTCCTTTGTCTTCGTTGGGGTTAATTACAAGGTTAACACTCTCTAGATCAACGCGAACTTCTTCGAGAGGATAATGATGATCCATTAAGTTCTAATTTATCAAACTCAAACCTAAAAATTAATCTATGTTTTACGACTCGGTCTAATTAAGAACTTGAGATTTCCGATTCATAGATTCAGGTTCGTTGGAGGGGAAAAACCCTTCAACTGAATCTAGATTCCAAAAGCTCAGCTCTCATGAAGACAAATCCTGAATTCAAAATAGAACAACTGGATTAGCATATTTCACCACATGAATTGATCCATTTTTATATATGAAAAATTGAGCCTTTACTTTAACTTAAAGAGAAAATTAAAGCTAAAAATCTACAGATATATACAGCATCAGTTATCACAAAACGAATCAAACAAGTATTGTAGAGAACGCAAGGAATTACAAAGTAGAGTTGACTTCGAATTAAAAATATGGGCCAAACTCCACATTTCACAGATTCATCGAATTCGAAAAAGGAATATCAGTATGAACTAAAATTCTTCAGGTAACTGAATGCATACTTAATCACATAAAGTTAGATTTGGTGATGATTCTATGCAAATGCAAGCAAAGAATGTCAAAGAACAATAACACAATGGATTGAAGAGAAATCAAGCATGCTAAATACATGCGTAAAGCTATAATCAAATTCCCCTTTTCCGAAAACACTGAGTAAGTTTAATTCAAATCTAGAGAACATTAAACTTACAAAGTGGCAAATTTAAACAAAATGCAGGTCCTGAAAACTGATATGATGAAAGTAACAGCGAAGTGATTAGGGAATTTACCTCTGATCAGTAATTGAGTGTGATCAAAGAATCTGAATTATGAATCATACAAAAAAAAAATTTAATTGCGATGGAATTGTTTGTAGTGAGTATGAGAGAGTGACGGGGAAAGGCGGTTTATAAAGAAAGCACACGAGGGTTTGTCAAGATCTGGTGACAACCGGGAAAGTGACAATTTTTATTTGATCTATTTTTTTTTAATTTTTGAACTCGTTCTACTATAATTAAATTATTCATTTTATCTAAATCAAGCATTATATAATAGTTTTTCAAAAAAAAAAAAAAAAAAAAAATCAAACGAATTAATTACTCATGACCATGAGAAGAGGTAATATATATATATATATATATATATATATATATATATATATATATATATATATATATATATATATATATATATATATATATATAAATTCAAGTGTTTAAAATAATTATTGTGTTATTATATACATAAATATGAGTCAATCAAAATTTTAAAAAATAAATGAATAATCAAACAAATAAATAAGGGTAATTTAGTAATTTGATAAATAATTTCTACAAATACACTCCTATAATTATGGTAATTACTTTGACCTACCCTTATCCCTTTTTAAAACAATCAAACAATATTGTATTTTATCCCCTTCGATCCTCCCTAACCCTAGCTCCAAAACAGAATATCGTCACCACTGTCATTTCCAGGTTCGTATTTTGTTGGTGATCCCATCAATTCACAGGGCAGCTGTTTTCGGTCAGTTGACCCACTTTGCCCCCACCACCTTGGGCCGGCCCTGAGGAACATTGACATTCCTCTGTCCTTCCCTGCACTTTATTCCATTCTAATTCCTCGATTCCTTCTTTTGTTGCTGCGAAGAAGTAGGGTGTGTTTGGAGAAAGAAACTCTCTCTCACTTTAATGTTTGTCTCGGAATCTAACTAATCTCACTTCCACACATTAAAGGAGATTGTCCCTCTTTGATCCTCGTGCCCTTAATTTCTCTGGGTTCCCTGTCTTTACTACATATAAAGATTTCATATCTACACACGCCGCAATAGTTATAAGGATCAACACTGTGTTGATTACCTCAGGGGTTTGCCGACAATACGTGTTTCTAAACCGAGGAGGATGAATTGGTTTCGAGTAGATTTCAGTCTGCGTGAAGTGGTAGGGAGAACAAATGAGGGATGCAAATTCCAAAAGCAACAAGGTTTTAATTTTACTTGATTGTTTGTTCTAATTCATTCATAAGATGAACTTGTTCGAGTTTAATTCTTCTTTTACTGTATGGGTTTTTGTGGCTGATCGTTGTTTTTCTCGTCTTTGAGGTTCTCTTGGTCAAAGAAACTAGTCCGAAAGTGGTTCAATATCAAGAGCAAAACCGATGAATCTCAGGCCGATAATGTTGTTTGTGGAGGTACGTATCTAATAGCATACCTCTGGCGAAATATTTTCAAACAAAGTCACCAATTTTGTTGTTTATTATTTGCACACCAATTGTTTGTTTCAATTCATCTTCCAAAAATTCAGTAATCATTTCATGTTTAAGAAGAGTGAAGCAGGTATTTGTTTCAATTTCACTAATTTGGTAACTGAAAAACTTTATACTATATGATCACAGGCAGCTTCTGTGAAAGGGAACCCCCTGCAATCAAGAAAACCAAAACAGGTAAAAAAATCTCAACATACTTTTTTTCAGCTACATGGAACGTAGGTGGAAAATCACCTTCCAACAAAATGAATCTTGGTGAGATTCCAATTCTATTGGAATGGAATCAAGAATTTCAATTATGTTGGAATGGAATCATGAATTCTAATTCTGTTGGAATGGAGTATGGATATTTTCTCACTGATTTATGCATGTTCTACAATTCTTGGTTATTGGTTTTGGTGCAATTCACTAGTCCACATATTTTTCCAAAGGAATTGAGTTTTTTATTTTTCATTTGCTAATGCATTATTGAAATCTAAACTACAATTTGGTTTTGTTTTCACAGAAGTTGACGCTTAAAGAACGGACCACAAAATTGAAAGTGATTTTAAGCAACATTATTCTTTTAGAATGTATTAATGTCTTTGTAGATTTTGATGTTTTCTTTCCCGTTTTTAGTTTTATTCTTTAACAATAAATGTAATTCTTAACAATTGTTACCCGTATTCTATAAGAAATAATGTATTTTTTGTTTTTATTCTTCAATTGATTGTTCAAGAATTTGTTATTCTACAAGAAGTTTTTAAATTCATGATCAAGAAATAGGTTGAAAAATATTTTTATTATTTATGGTTCAAGAATATTTTTTATTTTTGAATATACTCATAAACATATTCTGTTAGAATGCCCGAATTAAAAGAATTATAATTCGTAAAATCGGATTTTTAAAATTAATAGAATCTATGATTCCTTAAAATATGCAATTTTTCTTTATTAGATCTATATTAATTGACTAAAATACCCTTGTAATTAATTTAGATGATATTTTTCAATTATATTTAATTCACTAATATATATTAATCACTTTCTTAAAATAAGTAAAATTGATTGGCCTATATTTGTGCATACAATAACACAATAATTACTTTGAATGGAACAACCTAAGCCTCTCTCTCTCTCTCTCTCTCTATATATATATATATATATATATATATATATATATATATATATATATATATATGAGAAAAGGGAATATACATTACAGCCCCACCTAAGCTTAGGTACTAAACCTCTTGAAAATACATTGTTTTACTATAAAAAAGATTACGGTTAATGGATTCACGATTAATACTTCAAGATGTAAATTCAAGATCGACACAATTAGGTTTAGGGTTTAGGGTTTAGGTATTAGGTTTAGGGTTTAGGGATTAGGTTTAGGTTTTAGTAATGTTCACTTGGGTGAAGTTATAAACGATAATGGAGGAAAGAAAACAGAGATGATAAAACAATAATGAAAGAAAGAAATGTTATGGAGGATGATATATTTACGAAGTGAAACCAAACTGGGTATATTTAGCAAGTTAAAACGACATACTTTAGATGTTTAGTACCTAAGCTTAGGTGGGGCTGTAATGTATATTCTCTATCCCCTATATAGATGTACACTTTTACATTGGACGCACAGATACCGGATTATACCAAAAAATCCACATCTTTACCAAAAACTCACCTCTTTTTTTCGTTTAAAATTTTTTAGGCCATATTTTTTATCAATAAAAATCGAATGTACCGTTGTTCTCGATTTTTCGTCCTTTTTCCATAGAGATCCATGTTGATATAAAAAATAAACTTTTTTTTCGAAAAAACTCCACTTCATTTTGTTAGTTTTTTCAATATTTAAGTTTATTTTTATCAAAAAAAAAAATAACTATACCAAAAATATTAATTTTTTGTACTCTATTAATAAACATCAACATCGATTAAAAAAAAAACCTCTAACAGTGTAGATTCATACTGTGAATCTAAACTATAAATATTTCAATTTTTAACATTAAAAATGTGAAAAAGATCGAACAGTTTAGATTCACATTGTGAATCTGACTTACTATTATGTACACTGTGAATATGAGAATGTTCACAATATGAATATGAACAGGTTCACAATATGAATTAGAACTGAAATATCGTTTTTTTATTACATGAATATGAATCTATATTTAAAAAGTACAAAAAAAGCATGAATTTTGATATATTTATTAAAATTTTTCTATAAAAAATAGACCTTAAGTTTGCAACAAAGAAAATGAAGTGAGTTTTTTTTGAAAAAAAAGTTTGTTTTTTATATATCATCATGGATATCTTTGGAAAGAGGACGAAAAATCGTGAACAACGGTATATTCGTTTTTTTTTCGATAAAAAACATGGCTTAAAAAAAATTTAAACGAAAAAAATGGGTTTTGTTATAATTCGGTGCATGTGCGTCCATTGTAAAAAGTCTACAACCCTTCTTTTTGCCGTTGATTGCTTTAAATTTCGACACTTTGGATTAGTTCATTGGTTCCTTGATTAATAATGATTCTCTATTGAACTTTTCTATCTCTCTCTCTCTCTCTCTCTCTCTCTCTCTATATATATATATATATATATATATATATATATATATATATATATATATATATATATATATATATATATATATATATATATATATATATATATGAGTAAATTACACGAATGGTCCTTATGGTTTGGGGTAATTTTCACGTTTGATCCCTAACTTATTTTTTTAACTCGGAATGTCCCTAATGTTTGTTTTTGTTACACACTTGGTCCTTACTGTTTGTTTTTGTTACGTGCTTGGTCCATGTGTTACTTAAAAAGACTATTATTTAAATAGAAAAAAATAGTGGGGTAGATAAAGTAAGGTTAGGGAGATGGTGTTAGGGTTGCGTGTATTTAAATAAATTAAAAAATCAAGGGCAAAATAATTTTTTAGATAAAACAGGGACCAAGCGCGTAACAAAAACAAACAGTAGGAACATTCCAAGTTAAAAAAATAAATTAAAGATCAAAAATGCAAATTACCCTAAACCATAAGACCATTCGTGTAAAAATTACCAATTTCGAAACCCATTCACGGGTAAATGGAATTAATAACTTTTACCCAAAAGCTAAGACACATTAGGCTCCTTTATCATCTCTATTTCGATTAAAAAACAAAAAGTTAAATATCATAAATTTGATAAACATAAGATTTAGTGTTACCAATAACGAATGCAGAGAAAAATATCTTGGGTTACATTATTAAAAAGAAAAAATAAAAAAACTCATTTTTCGATGACAATTTCTGTCACTAAAAGGGTTACACCAACCTATTATATTAAATTTACACCTATTAAGAGTTTGTGACGTTGACGGATTTGTGATGAATTTTTTTGTTAGATTTTGACGAATTTACATTAACTTTTGCAGATGATGGTAAAATTTGAAAGGTTGGTTGTGCCATCCCCTAACACCAAATAGGTCCGTTCTAGGTGTTACTAAAACCTTACGATAGTTTTCTTTACAAAAAAAAATTAGAAATACTTTTGCGTATTCGTTGTTTTAAAAGAAAATAATTATCTTTACAATATAGATAAACTTAAATGCATATAGAGTTGCTGTAAAAATATGGAAGAAACCAAAAGAAAGATTCGTGCACATTTTTCGGGTGCAAGAGTAGTCTATTTTTCATAATATAACTTCATTTAAAGAAATTAAATATTATGGGGTTTGTGGTTTACATCGGGGCACCGACAAAACACGGGGACAACCGGACAATGGAATTACCCCAAAACATAACTTTTAAAGCCGAATGCGACCTTTAATAGACTTAATATAATATAAAAACCTTCATTTTTCAATACTTAATTATTATTATTTCGAATGTCACTAATAAGAAGGTATCTATTACCTCTGCACCTTTTTAATATGAATATAATAATAATGATTTTAATCACAAATTTATTAATAACCAACGTTTGTTTATTCAAAATACTTATGTATTATCTGATAATATTAAAATGGTTATTATTGAATGTAACTTCTTTTATTGAATGCAAATATTATATTTTGTTTAAAGAAAACGAATATGAAATCAATTGACTTTGCATCCATGGCAAGTATGATGAGTCGGTGTGTGTTTTAATAATAACATATATTGTCATGAAGTTGAAGTTTATATATACAAAAACTATTTAAAACACCGATTAGTATAAAAGTCATCCAAGTTTTATAAGATATGGCTTATACAAGTTGGCGTTGTTAGCTCATATGTTTATGGGCTTTTTAGCATTTAGCCTATTAGAGTTTGGTCTTAACTAGTATTTATATCCCTCTTTTTTATTTTTATCACTAATGCTTTTTTATCTAGAACGCTTGTAATTTCTCTCTTTCAATAAAAATATAAATATATTATCATGGTATCAGAGAGTAGGTTTGATATGTTTGAGGGTTTACTGTAACTGATTCGTTTGATGTTCGTTTGCTTGTTAGTGTTCATTTCTTGTTGTTAGTTTGTTGTTGTTGTTCGAATTCTAGGGTTTGTTGTTCTACTGGTTACTTCCGTTGGTTTGTTGTTTTTGTTCTTTGAATGTTTGTCTATTGTTATGGTTATTTATTTGTTGCCAACATGACTGAAAATGATGATTCCCTTCAGTCAATCAGTGCTCAATTAGATGGAAAGAATTACATTTATTGGAGCTATGCTATTAAGAACTTCCTTCGTAGGAAGTATATGTGGGGCTATGTCACTGGGGCTAAAGCCAAACCTTCAGTGCCTCAAGCTAAGAATTTCGATTTGTTGGTTGATACTTGGGAGACTTATAACTCCAAGGTCATTACTTGGATTAACAATTATGTTACACAATCTATTAGTGTAACATCTTGATATTAAGGTATTTCCATTTATGCCCTTGATATGTAAAAGTGATTGCAAATTGGTCTCTTGTAGCATTTTAGAGGAAAACGTGTTTCATCACGTGGCTTGGACCAAAACCCTAATATTTAGGGGTTGTGCACTATTTAAACACCTTTATAGCCTCAATACCCTTTCTTTCATCATCCCCCATCATATCGACCCTTGCAAACCCTAATCCATTTTGAGAGCATCTTTGAGCCTTTAGTGTGTGTTTTGATGTTCTTAGAGGAAGAAGAAGGAAAAAGAAAACATCTTGGAAGCTTAAAGCACTTTAGATCCAGAAGCACATCATCATTTTGCACCACTTGGAGATAAAAATCTCTGATCTTGATGAAGTTTTGCTTAGATCTTGATTAGCTATGGATTGTGTTCATTTTGGTTATGACTTTCCATGACACTTGGATGTCAGACCATGTGGAGGAGCCTTGGGCTTTCCAGTTAAAGACCATGGGGGAGCCCATGGCACTTGGATGTCAGACCATGTGGGGGATCCCATGGCTTTCCAGGTAAAGTTCATGGGGGGAGCCCATGACACATAGGTGTAAGACCTTGGGGGAGCCCATGACATCCTGGAGTAAGACCCTGGGAGGAGCCCACGACATCCCTATATGTTTATATGCATGGCTTATGTGATTGATATGGTTTATGCGGTTATATGGATTATTTGGGGTATGCTTTAGGGAACTCACTAAGCTTCGTGCTTACAGTTTTGTTTATGGTTTTAGGTATCATCGATTTGGAAAGGAAGGGCCCAGCTTGATCGCATTGCACACCCGTATTTTCCGCAATATGTGATTTTGGGATGAACTCTAATAAAAGTTTTTAATTTGCAACATTTTTGGAATGATTGGATTAAATGTTATCTGTGTTTGACTATAATAAAAGTGAAATTTTTACCCTTGATTTTTGGGTCATTACAAGTTGGTATTAGAGCCTTGGTTTGAGGGATTTAGAGATACTTTCGGGTGTGTCTGAACTCAAACCGAGGATCTGAAATTTTTTCAAAAAAAATGTTTTCAAGGAAAGAGTTTTCTAAGACAAGAAAGGGCGTGGTTCATGCAATCGGCCGAGCTCAAGTAAGTTTTCCCCAGAATACCCACATATGTTATCTGTTATGACTTGATTTATGAATCTATGAATCACATGCTAGTTAGGGCTAGGATAGATGACCTTATATGTTGTATTAGATGGTAGACTTGCATGCTAGTGCTGAGTAGTCATCGATAGATTGTCCTGATATGTGATGCTTATAGCCTTGGGGATATTGGATGTCATGCTGGAATGAGAATGATTATTGGTATTGGTAACTGCTAAGTGTATGCTTTGAAAATTGTATACAGTTAGGATCTTATAGCCTTAGAATAACTGATTTTTCCTTATTTCCTGTTCCTTGTCTGGTTGTGGTCCTAGGATAGAGTCTATTATTCGACAATCTGTTAGATCGTATTATGTGTATAATTTGCATGCATAAGGCAGCCGACAGTGAGGGAGGATGTGGATAACATGAGTTGTGGTATGTGGGCTGAATGTTCTATGACGGTTTCATGGGTTGGAGTGTCAATGCACGAATGCTGATTGTATTGTGCTTTGTGGAATTCTTGAATGATGGGAGTCAACTACTAAATAGATATGGCGATATCTAGGAGGTGGATGGCCGACATCATGGGGAGTTCTTCAGTAGCTGATGGCAGGGTGAGGTTGGGAACCTAGGAAAGCCTAGGATATGCTCCAGTGAGCTTGGTAAGGAGATTTGGCAAGGTTGGTGCTTTGGTTTGAGGAAGTGACTTAGAGGATTCTGGAGTAAGCTTCGTGCTTACAGTTTTGTTTATGGTTTCAGGTATCATCGATTTGGAAAGGAAGGGCCCAGCTTGATCGCATTGCACACCCGTATTTTCCGCGATATGTGATTTTGGGATGAACTCTAATAAAAGTTTTTAATTTGCAACATTTTTGGAATGATTGGATTAAATGTTATCTGTGTTTGACTATAATAAAAGTGAAATTTTTACCCTTGATTTTTGGATCGTTACAAGTTGGTACCAAAGCCTTGGTTTGAAGGATTCAGACATACTTTCGGGTGTGTCTAAACTCAAACTGAGGATCTGAAATTTTTTCAAAAAAAAAATGTTTTCAAGGAAAGAGTTTTCTAAGACAAGAAAGGGCGTGGTGCATGAAATCGGCCGAGCTTAAGTAAGTTTTCCCCAGAATACCCACATATGTTATCTGTTATGACTTGATTTATGAATCTGTGAATCGCATGCTAGTTAGGGCTAGGAGAGATGACTTTATATGTTGTATTAGTTGGTAGACTTGCATGTTAGTGCTGAGTAGTCAGCGATAGATTGGCCTGATATGTGATGCTTATAGCCTTGGAGATATTGGATGTCATGCTGGAATGAGAATGATTATTGGTATTGGTAACTGCTAAGAGTATGCTTTGAAAATTGTATACGGTTAGGATCTTATAGCCTTAGAATAACTGATTTGGCCTTATTTCATGTTCCTTGTCTGGTTGTGGTCCTAGGATAGAGTCTATTATTCGACAATCTGTTAGATCCTATTATGTGTATAATTTGCATGCATAAGGCAGCTGACACTGAGGGTGGATGTGGATAACATGAGTTGTGGTATGTGGGTGGAATGTTCTATGACGGTTTCATGGGTTGGAATGTCAATGCACGAATGTTGATTGTTTTGTGCTTTCTGGAAATCTTGAATGATGGGAGTCAGCTACTAAATAAATATGACAATATTTAGGAGGTGGATGGTCGACATCATGGGGAGTTCTTCAGTAGCTGATGGCAGGGTGAGGTTGGGAACCTAGGAAAGCCTAGGATATGCTCCAGTGAGCTTGGTAAGGAGATTTGGCAAGGTTGGTGATTTGGTTTGAGGAAGTGACTTAGAGGATTCGTGAGGATTGCTGAGGAAAGTATGGATAGGTATGGAAGGTAGTATTGGGCCCGTACTACTGAAAGCACAAGATCTATACTCGAGTTAGTGAGCGTCTTGGAGAATCTAAGAAGCTTATGTGAAGGGGAATTCTTGGTTATGCTCTGATCATGGGGATAACTGCTTTTCTAAATGAGGATGAGCACACATGGGGAAGGACCAGGGTTTGGTCCCGGCTCCGGTGGTGAGACCTACCCCTTAGGAAAGTGTTTGAAGCACTTTAGATCCAGAAGCAACGCCAGGGATTTGAGTTCGCATTGGACTAAGAAGATGGAAAGTGTTTTACGCACTAGTCCCTACCCCTTATGAACTAGGGTGTGGTTTGTTGGATTAGATGTCTAAGCCCATAACTATTATTTGTATGTATTCGACCCAAGAGTAGCATGGTCCATTTAGGTTGCACTTCACTGGAACAATTTATATGGATAGTCTTTTGAGAATAGTATGTTTATGATTTATATTAATATATTATAAGTTCTAATATATTAATATGGAATCATATTATTTAATTAGTATTCCTCAAGAATTAATTTAGTGATCAAAAGGGAACTAATTAAATATGGACTCTGATATATAGGATGGGCCAAGTTCATTTAGGTTGGGCTAAGCTTGCATGGATAGTCCATGGAGTTTTTAACCCATGGATCCTATGGAAATGAAAGGTCATGGGTATTAGGGTTTACATGAATGTAACCCTAATCCTCCATACTATATAAAGAGGTCTTTGGCACATGAAATGGCACTAGTGTGTGAGGATACAAGAGTGGGCCGATTTCTAGTGTGCATTTTATTCTCTCAAGTTTTCGAAGGTGTTTTTGGTGATTTGTGATTCCGCTTGAGGCTTCCACACTATTGGGGCTAAGTTCTTAAAGATCAAGACTTCAAGATCCATCAAAATGTATGTTATCTAACTAGGCTTTTGTAGTAGAGTTGCTTCATATTATGCTAGTTAGGATGAAACCTTGGAATATTGAATATTTGCATGTATAATAGAGAAAACATAGATCCATTGTTTATAGGGTTGCATGTACACCATAAGAGTGTTAGAATGCTCAAATCCCATCAGTGGTATCAAAGTCTAGGCTTGTTCTTATTTATACTTGATGCAAATTGTTGAAAATCGAAGTTTATATGCTGTCTGGTCAGCTGACTAGCCGAGTCAATTAAGGGACTCGACGATTCCATGTGTAAAATCATCCAACTCGTCGAGTTGGTTCATGTACTCGACGAGTTGGACCCCATGACATCATATCTTCAAGTTTTAAGGCTGGAATTGGTTAGAATCATTACCTTAAACTGTTTTGGACTTATAAAACCTGTTTTTGATGTAGTAATGATTATGGTAAACCAATTTCAAGGTTATTATCAAAATTTTCAGGTTTTATGTGTGTTTATGTAATTCTTGAAATTGTTGATATGATTGTTCATACACTTATGTGTTTTGGTAGATCATAGGAATTATTAGCAAATTGTTGTTAGTTAATTCTTGATCTAAATATGTTTTAATGGAGTCCATAACTTTTCCTCAAGTTATGGATTACCAAAAGTCATTTCTTTTAAAGATCCATTAAAAATTTATAAGTTACACAATTGAAGAGTCTTTTTCATCATAATTTGTCTTATGGACTCCATAACTTGTCCTCAAGTTATGGATGTTCAAGAGTTTCTTCATTAAAAGTTTTAAAACCTTAATTAAACTCATAAGTTATGAAAATCCAAAAGTTTTTGAATTGTTCAAAACTTGCCCTCAAGTTTTGGAATTTATAAAGTTTCCCCTCATGAATACTTTAATTCCAAGTTAAACCCTTAGAATTTTAAAAGTTAAAATTCAACCCTTATACTATTATAATATTAATAGTTAATAGTTATATATATATATATATATATATATATATATATATATATATATATATATATATGTATGTATGTATAAGAATAAATTCAGTCTTACCGTTAGTAGGCCTCATTCACGAACTCGATCTATAAGGGGGGTATAAGGTTATTGCCTATAAAATGGCAGTTTAATGGGTGTCCACTCTCACCTACCGCTTCCTTGACTGGTGGAGGGTCGTTAGCCGAACAGGTTTGACAGGACTCTAATTCTCCCTTCATTATAAGTATAATGATAAATATAAAGTAACTAAACCTTTTATAAATTCCCAATCTTAGTTACTTTAGGAAAATGTGAATTTGGTGCTAACCCATGAAATTACACTTTGCACTTTGCTTAAGTCGTTAGTGGAGCGTATGTGGTTAACCGTCACACTAACTTGGATTTAACAAGGTTGGCAAAGGGTGGCTTAAGGTTTATCATAGAATCGGTGGAGCATGTGTGGTTAACCGGCACATCGATTAGGTGATAAAAATTAAGAGTACCAAGTATATTTGCATGGTTATTCACACCTTGTTTGTGATCCTCGGCATCCCAGTTACAAACTTGAGAGGGCATAATCGAGATTGAAACATGCCATCGAAAAGTTCAATGAATCTCAAAAGATCTAGGAGTTTCAAATCCAATTAAAACCTACTAAATTATTTTGTTTTTCATGGTGGAAATTGGTGAATCGTCATTCGCCTACCTTCAAATATTTTGTAGCTTGGATTACAACATCCCTCTTGCAAGTTATAAAATATTATGTTGGGTCCTAGCCTTAATATTTCATATTGGGTGTTCTATTAAGGACTTAAATCAACTAACTTGAATTTCTCCCATTGTAGATGTATGGTTCAGACAACTATGATCTTCCCAAATCTCATGGAAATCATACTTCTCTTCCTCCACCTCCTCCAATTATCCTCCCTAACCTACAAGATCGAAGACTTGAAAAGTTAAAGATCACTCAAGCCCTGCTTGCAATGAAACATAAAGATGGAAGACCTGTGTGCACTCATATCTTAGGAATGAAGTCACACATTGATAGGTTGAGAATGTTGGGTGTCGTTGTCCTAAGGAAGTTGGCCATTGACTGGGTTCTTCAGTCACTTCCTGAGTCGTATAGTGAGTTCATTAAGAACTACTATGTGACAGATCACGACATGACCCTAATAGATCTATCTTATTTTCTTGTTGCTGCTGAATCAAAAATGATTTGGTGCAATGGTCAAGCAAATATGGGTGGAAGGTCTATTTCTCAAACTTCCATGGACATTGACAATGGTAACATTGGAAGTCCAGAAAAGCTTTCTCTTCCCAATGGAAAGGGATCGACCTTGGTCAACCCAGTTGACCAAAAGGTAAAGGGAAAAGCTAGGTATGTGATAGTCCCGTGTACCATTCCCAAAGAGTCTATATGTTTTCATTGTCACAAGAAGGGGCATTGGTTGCGAAGCTGTCCTGGCTACCTGAAAGATCTGAGAGAAGGAAGAATCAAAAAGTTTGACTCTGATTCAGGTAACTCCACTATCTAACTCTGTTAAGTTCCTAATTGATGATTCTTATTACAAAATGTGACTCAGTTACATTTTGATGTTTGGCAGGATCAAGGAAAGGGAAGGAAACTTAAAGGAAGAGTATGCCGAATCTGATCGCGAAGATGGATTTCAATTGCATGGTTAGAAAATTGGATTTTTGAGCTACTACTTAGGAGTTATGATATATTGCTAGAAAATATGTAATAGCATAGTTTTCATTTAAAGTTGCATTGTAAGGAAAAGTTTTTTTCCGCATTTATAAATAAATAAAATTTTGTTTTACTTTATTTTATATCTCCTTGCAATGACATTTATGGAAAATTGATGTTTGTATGTTTCTAGCAATAATGGAAATATGAATTTGATTCTTTCATTTGTGGTAGTGTCTAAATTTACCAAATAAGGCAAGATTCTCATCACCCAAGGTTTCAATTGGACCTAAACTTGGAATCATGCAAGTTGTATTGTATGATGAATGAGAATTTTCATCTTTGGAAAATTAAGACTAATTCCTTATTCACATGTATATGTGAGTCAAGTGAAGGACTAAGGGATCGAGCACACATTCATGTGCACTGGTCAAGTCCACCACAAAAGATCAACAAGACTATTCGTCATGATTTACTAAAGTTTAGTACATATGGTTATACTTACAAGTTTAAGTATAATTCTGAAGCATTGGAAAAGTTTCGATGTATGGCAGAACGAATGAGAAGAATCAAATTTGGCAGAAAGATAAAAGTTTCTCAAATCTGAAAAGATGGGAGAGTACTTTAGTATCATGTTTTATGATCATTTTAATGATTGTGAGACCATATCACAATTCATCCTCTAAGGACATCTTAGTGCATTCTTATGGCTAAGAGGAGGAGTCATGAATTGTTGAAGCGGTTAAATCAAGAAGATGAGTCATACTTCGTTCCAAAACAAGTCTTAGAGTCATACTCCAAGATTGTAACTTGAGTGACACATCTAAAAGAAGGTTTATTAACACTTGTCAAATGTAAGAGTAAAATGTGTTCTACTTTTGTACATTTGAAATTGGTAAGCTGTGATGTTTTGGATAAAACAAAGATCAACTAAGGCCAACTGTGTGAAGTGTTTGTCTTGATAAGAATCCGCACTATCTCTTGAGTATTTGTTTGTCAGGGAATGGGTCTTGTTAAGAGAGTCTTATATGTCAAGAGGACAGTATGAGTCTAAAAGAACCTGAAAGAGTTTCAAGATCTAATCAAGAATAAAACTCGTAGTTTATCATTAACACACGACTTGAGGTTTATAACCTATTGTGTTGACATATTCCTATTTTTGTGCCCATTCCAGTTAAAGTTGGCTATGCATCTGAGTTCTACAAGTTCTCAGTTGTTTGCATAACTACTTGGAAGCAATGACATGCCCTTGTGTTGCCAGGTAGCAAGAAATTAAGAATAAACAAGTTCAGTCCATATGAGTTTGGATTTGTCACTAACTTTGTCTTGTGATTATGGTTATCACAAATTTACATGGATAGGAACATATACACCATAGAAATCTAAGTTTCATAAGGTTTCTCTTCGATTCATGAAAATGATGGTGAGGAAACACTTTCACTAAGTAGATTTTAAGTAGATAGAAATTGTGATATTTGCATTCTCAAAGTCGTTAGTGGAGCGTGTGTGGTTAACCGGCACACTAACATGGACTTGTGAAAAATGGAAAAGGTCTAAACAATTGAGACTATGATTACGACATCCCTTTTCATAGTTCTAAAAATTGTTTAGACACACATGTGAGCTATCTAAAGAAAGGTGTATGATTTTGATAAAGTCTTATCAAAGCATCTCGTATCAGAAATCTGAACTTTGGTAAGAAAGTCAATAAAGTATTGATTTCTAGAAGTCCAACTGATTTCTGGATACATATCAAAGCTAATGGGAGCGTAATTGTTATGCTAATAATCATCATGTTAGTGGGAGCATGATAATTATGTAAGTGTTGCAAGTTAGCAATGTTAATTATAGAAAACAAAGTTTCAATTGGGAAAAGTTGTTTTGCTATAATTAAGGGAGAGAAAATTATACTTCATTTCAAATCTTAGTTCATGAGATTTTAATCAAATTTAGTCAAGTATATATATGAATGTTATGTTGGAATGGTTCAACATAAGAAAATTCTATATATGGGAACATTATTTGCATTCTAAAATTCGATTGTGATTACGACATCTCTTTTCATAATTTGAATTATTGGAATATGGCAAATAGAAATAGAAATATTATAGCAAAAGACTGGTATAGTATCACGTCTTTATGTGAGACATCATGAATCGTGTCCCATATGCTTCGGATATAGGAGCGATTGCATGTGCTATAATATTCATCTGTTCTAAATTTTTCCAAATGCATAGGACATTAAGATGGAAAAAGTACTAGAACTGGATATGACTAATTTGATTAAGCAATTGTCGGGGACAATCTAAGGTTTACCAAAGATTGGTTGCTCAGGGACAGTTGGAAGTATGGTGTAAATTTTTGGAGAGGACCATATTGACATATTCTGAAAAGAGGCAACTCTTGTTCAGAAGTGATAGTCATAATGGGAATATGAAAATGTTTCATAGGTGGAAGTTATCCATTAAATTTGTGTAAGATTAGGAAACTTAATGCAAGGAGGATGTTCAAAGCAATGTACTTTGAATTTGAGACTTCGTTTCCATGGAATGATCTCCATTGGAATACTTTGTAATGTTTGTTGCCAAGTCTTTGTGACTTTGTGCATAGTCATTACGAGAGGATCAATGCATATAAGTTTAGAATCTAACTGATTTTAGTAAATGACAGGAATTTGGAATTCTTACATTTATGATAAGGATTTGGGATTGTGAGTGCATACTTGGGTGTATGGGATAACTATAGTTTGGATAAACATAGTGTGCATGCTTAGAGCATGGCATAACTACTTGTTTAATTCAAGTATTAAGTTGATTATTTGAAACTTTATGCAATGAATAATGTGTAATCAATATGGTGATAAATAAAAGGTGTTCTATTTATATTCATAAGTTTTGAGACCATATTGGATTCGATTATTCATGTGTTTAACTTTGCATGTTTTGACTTCCAGAATAACTAGGTCATTCTTCCTGAATGACTAAGTTATTCAAACCATCCACAGTCGGTCATATGTTGGAAGTAGGTATGAATCAAGACTGTCATGAAGTTGGCTTGTAGATGTTTAAGGTGTTGGACATAGCAAGAGTTTATACAACATTCATGAGTGCTCTTAAGTTCTTAGTATTGGATTAAACCCACGCTCATTTGAATCACTTCATGGATTTTATCATGAGTGATCATGAGACGATAATATCTTACATTCTTCAAACCTAGAGATATGACTTGTTGACTATGAATTGGTTATACATTGATTCCATGAAAACGCATCTGTAACTTGATGTCATAAAATGTGCCTTTGTGTATGATTCAACAAGTAGTATGATTCAACAAGTAGTAGGAAAAACATATGAGTCGAAGTTTATCCATTCCTTTTACCCTTGGAGGGATAAAAGCGATATCTGTGGGCCCCTCGATGATTTAGTGATGACACCCCAAAGTGCTTGTCCAAGCCTAGACTAATTTGATTTGTTCAATTAGTCAGTCGTCATAAATCGGAAATCGGGAAAAAACGAATGGACAGAGAGAATGATTATAATCCATGTATCAGTCCATATGATATCTAGAATGACAGAATATATGATCCTTTATCTAATGGACAACTCATTTGACTAGGTCAGAGTTCGGCAACGGCTTTAAGAGCTACGATTGCTAGTCGGGATCTTGGAGTCATATGCAATAATAGTTTTAGACTTATCCAAGTGGGAGACTGTTGGATTAAATGTCTAAGCCCATAACTATTATTGGTATGTATTTGACCTGAGAGTAGCATGGTCCATTTGGGTTGCACTTCACCGGAACAATTTATATGGATAATCTTTTGAGAATAGTATGTTTATGATTTATATTAATATATTATAACTTCTAATATATTAATATGGAATCATATTATTTAATTAGTATTGATCAAGAATTAATTTAAATTAATTTAGTGTTAAAAAAGGAACTAATTAAATATGGACTCTTATATATAGGATGGGCCAAGTTCATTTAGGTTGGGCTAAGTTTGCATGGATAGTCCATGGAGTTTTTAACCCATGGATCCTATGGAAATGAAAGGTCATGGGTATTAGGGTTTACATGAATGTAACCCTAATCCTCCATACTATATAAAGAGGTCTTTGGCACATTAAATGGCACTAGTGTGTGAGGATACAAGAGTGGGCCGATTTCTAGTGTGCATTCTATTCTCTCAAGTTTTCGAAGGTGTTTTTGGTGATTTGTGATTCCGCTTGAGGCTTCCACACTATTGGGGCTAAGTTCTTAAAGATCAAGACTTCAAGCTCCATCAAAAGGTATGTCATCTAACTAGGCTTTTTGTAGTAGAGTTGCTTCATATTATGCTAGTTAGGATGAAACCTTGGAATATTGAATATTTGCATGTATAATAGAGAAAACATAGATCCAAGGTTTATAGGGTTGCATGTACACCATAGGAGTGTTAGAATGCTCAAATCCCATCACGATTCTCCTTGGATCTCTTGTATTGGGCGGCACAGATTGATTGTGTGATCTATTGCGCTTTCGGGATTAGAGACTATGTCTTGGGAGTAGTTTGTAGCTCAGTTTAGGGCAGAGGTTGCTTCAGCTACTGCAGTTCAGTCATGGACGATTTAGCAGGTGAGTGTGTCAGGGTGCAAGACCTTGAGTGATATGATTTCTAGAGCCGAGGGCGATAGATCGATTTAGGGTACCTTAGGGAGAGAGGATCAGGTCAGGTGTATTTAGTGGAGGGTCTCGGGAAGAGACCCAAGATTTCTAAACAGGGTTGGAGAGGCCAGCAGGGCCAAGGTCGGTGTAGCGCGTGCGAGATAGGTACAATGGAGCTTGCCAATCCAAAAGTATGGGTTGCTTCAAGCGTAGCAGGTTAATCATGTTAGTAAAGATTATTCCCTCGGGTGGTAAGGGAAGCCAGTGCTCTGGTGGGTGGTTCGGCAGGAGTGTTATCGTTTATGATTCTTTCGGTTGCTATCGGTTTCTTGTTGCTTGGAATCTTATAGTATGTTGGGTTCGCATTATCTTTGGGTTGTGATTATGTAATCATTAGGTTGTATCTTCGGGGAGTATTTTATGTCTTTTGCATGTTGTGAATCATTAGTGGGTTTTGATGGGTTTGAGCCAACAAAAATCCTATGTGCTCATGCAAACCCTAAAGCTTGGATCTAGGTTTCTCTATTGTACATGCAATTCATCCAAGAATGATAAACCCTAGATCTAGCATACATATTTCGAAATTATCATATAAAAACAGATCTAGATGATTACCTCTTCAACAATGGCTTGAATCTTCTTGCCTTGGAGCTTAGAGTCACAAATGTCACTCCTCTAATGGCTTACAAACACCACAGAAGCAAGAGGATGATATTGGAGAGAGGGAAGGAGGCATAATTTCGGCTATGAACTCTTCTAGGGTTTCCAGTGGCCGAAATCTGATTCCCTAAGGGTCTATTTATACTTGTGCTGCTAGGGTTTCAGTCAAAACCCTAATGGACAGCTTAGGCCTTAAGCAGTCCAAGGAACCTTCTGGAATAGGGCCTCTATGGCCGAAATTAGGATGGACACATCCCTAATTTTTTCCACACTTAATCCATAAGGCTTCTCAGCCCAATATTCAACTATCACACATTTGATAGTATAAGTCCCCTTTATTTAATTAATGTCTTTTAGCCACAAAATTAATTCTTAATTAATTCTTGTCTAATATTAATTAAACTATATGATTTCTCTTTTAATATATTATTCATATAATATATTAATAAACCATAATAACCCCTCTCTCTCTCCATAAATCACCTTGTCAAGTTACTCTGGTGAAGGCAACCCAAAAGGACCATGCACAACCGGGTCAAGTACATACCAAATATAGTTATAGGCTTATACACTATTCCAACAGTCTCCTACTTGGATAAGTCTAGTGACTACAAACGTAAGTACAATCCGATTAACAATCATAGCTCTCAAAGAAGTTGTCGAACTCTGATCTTATCATTAACATGTCCTTTAGATAAGGGATCGTATAGTCCTCCGTTCTAGATATTGTGCGGGCAATTACATTGAACATAGTCATACTTATTGTCCAATAGTTTGTTTCTCGATCTCTAATTCGTATGACATAGAACTTAATTGAACACATCAATTCAGTCCTGACCGGGCCCGACACATAAGTCAAACCAAATCATCGAGGGGCATATATATCACTTTTATCCTCTTAGGATAAAAGGAATAGATAAACTTCGACTTATATGCATTTGCCATTCACTCATGAAATTATGCACAGCAATGCGTTTTATAACATCAAGTTACTGATGCGTTTACGCATTATCAATTCACAACCAACTCGTAAATGATAAACCATATATCTAGGTTTTATGACCATATGATATTATCGTCTTGCGATCACTCGTGATACATTCCATGAAGTGATACCAACAAGCGTGTAACACCCCATTTAATTATTAGATAAATAAATAAATTAATGAGCGAATAGTAGCCCTAAGATAAATAATTATATATCAAAGGATGGTGTCGAAGGGCTAATTGTCATAATTTTATAAGTTGGGGGTTAAAAGTGTGAATTCCAGAGTCAGTTTGTAAATATTTATGAAGACATAGGCTCCGTGGTAATTATTTGGATTTAATTTGATAGGAAAAGTGGTGGAAGGGTTGAATATGTCATAATTAAGATATTGGGGTTAAAGGGGTAACATAGGGAGCTGAATTGTAAAGATTTTAGAAGATGGGGGTTGTTAGGTAAAATATGGGACTTATTCTGAAAGGGATTTTCGAGGTCATGGTTTAAATGGTAATTATAGGGGTTTATTTTGAAACAATTTCATGAGGGAGGGGTCGATATTGCCATTATGGATGGATGTTTCAAGGGCGCCGAGTATTTAATCTAACCCTTAACCTTAACCATAGGCGATGGAACAGCCGCCACCTACCCTCTTTCTTCATGTCCGGTAGCCGCCGCTACCTTTGGAACACCTCTAGCCATCGCTGCTTCGCTGAGGAACTCCATCATCGGAAACATCATTTTCGACCGGGTTGGCCGCCAAGACCGATAGCTGAGTGCGTATTGTTGCTACGAGATTCGGGAGAAACCGGAAAACCGCTAGTAAGCCCATCTGCCACCTTCCCCTCTCCTATCCTTCACTATTTCCAGTGAGCCGGCGTCGTATATATTGATTGCTGCTGTCGACAGCCTTGTGGTCGTCGTTTTGGGTCACCGACGCCGTCTGTCGCCACCTCTGTGGCATTCCGGCGATGTTCTCCCACCTTGTAGGTGGCTGATTGTGCATGTGTTCTCCTTTATGGGATGATTTCGGAGCTAACAGTGGAATGTGTGTGTTATTTTGGGCAGGGGAGCAAGGTAAACCACCGCCGCCACCACATGAGGTGGTGGCTATCATCACAACCCCCGATGCTGCCGCCTCGAGATGTCCGATGGGGTGTTTTTTTCATGTCCAGCACATGTTGTGTGTGTTGTAGGTTGTTCGTTTGGTCGGAAAAACCAAGAACAACCACCACCACCACCGTGAGGTGGTGGCTGCCGCCATGTGCCACCGTTGGCCACAACAAGGGTGGTTGTGTGTGTGTGTTTATTTTAGTGTAGTGTGTGATTATTTTGGTGAGTTCATTGTAAAATGGTAAAAGCCAAAAGAATACTGAAAGAAACTCAAAACCACCACCGCAAGGTGGTGGCTGCCGCCACCGAGCGTCGTGTCGGGTGGCGGTGTGCTTAGTTGTGTTGGGATTGCTTTTTGGATGTTTGGAAAAAAGACTAAAACCTTAATGGGCCCAATGAAGCCCTAATGGACCCAAAAGCCTAAACATGTGATTAATGGGTGTAATAAACCCTAATTGACCTAAGGAAAACGCTAATGGGCTTAAGGACTTGGTTTTGGGACCATTGGGCTAAGATGGGATTGGAAACCCTAATTAGGGTTTAGAAAATGCTAATATTGGATTTATAGGCTTGGACTTATCGGGACCCACATTTGGGCCATTGGAATGAAATTGTGTGTTAGTGTGACAACCGTCAATTTCCGGTCAAGTCAAAGTCAACTGAAGTCAACAAGTCAAACCGTTCGACTCAATTTGCCCGTGGGTACTAGAGTTTACGTTATGTAATTTCTAAACAACTCGCTATTCTAATGAGAGATCATGAATCGAAAAGTGCGTACATCTAGATCTCCTTAACCTAAAACTGTGGTACGTGGCGAGCCAAACCGATAAAACAATGTTGCATACTCATCGGGAGTGTGTAAGATCCTTAAACAAGGCTTAACAGGGTTTACGGACCTTGCAATGCGAAGCCGGACACTCGCATTTGCCACACACGAACCCTCTCTCAATCGTTTTCACTCTATCTCTCTTTATCGAGAATCTCTCCCAAACCTCCCCACGTATGTCAAATCTCTCCCAAATCTCTCTAAGTATGTGAAATCTCTCCCAAAACTCTCTTCGTATGAGAAATCTCTCCCAAATCTCTCTCAAAAATTCCCGTAACTTTTTGAAGTCATTCGGGTCATTCCGACCCTTAACCGGATAAAAAACGGCTTGAATCGGGGTAAAAACGAATAAAATAGGCTTAAGGACCCGAAACCCTCTTAGGACCCGAAAGTCCTCTTAGGGACCGAACCCTCCTGAGCCGAACCCGAAGCTACTGTTCATTCGGTCCATTTCGCTTCTTACTTTTAGGACCGAAACCTGCGAACCGAAGGCATCAGAAGCGAACCCTCCATGCGAACCGAACCCGAACCCTACATGCGAACCGAACCCGAGCCTCCCCTCTCGCTTCCTTCTGTCTTGCCTCATTTCGGACTCGGCACCAGCAAGGACCGAACCTCGGCCTAGGACCGAGAGGTCTCGCTGGAAGTGCTTCTTCTCCCGGTTTTCGTCTAGTTTTGCGTTTAAGACCCGTTTTTAATTATTTTAACGCGGGATTTTCACCCAAAATCATATTTTAACATAATGAACCCTAAATATTCATAATTTAATCATATTTTCATGAAAATCTTTATTTAAATAATAAAATCTAGTGGGTAAAGTACAAAGAGGTGGAGTGTTGACTTTGCTTTACCTTATGACACAAACAACCACTCCCACACCCACTATATGACCAGCCACACCTCCCCACCATACCTTGTCACTTCCTTGTCCTTTTTACCTCACTCACAAGTCATTCCCACGTTTTTGAGAGCTGGACACTCAACCTCTCTCCTCATTTCTTTCACTTGCTCACATTTCACCAAAAAAAAATCAAACACAACTTTTCTCTCAAGCTTTTTCTCTCTATTTCAAGACTCCAAGGCTGATCTTCAAGCTTTAATCTTCTCTAAATAAGTATAATTCATCCTCCTTGTGATTATTTCACTTGAATCTACTCAAAATCATAGATTGCTTACACAAACATCATCACATTCTTGTTAGATCTTCGAATCTTCAAGTGATTGATCAAGTGTTCTTGAGTTGGACACTTCTCTTTTTCAACACTCATCTACTGAAATCACTTAAGGTGAGTTCATACCCCTAAATTTTTATGTTTTCTTAAGTTTTTAGGGGGGGGGGGGGAATACAAGTTAAAACACCAAGAACATAACTAAATTTTTCTAACAGCTTTCATCAGAAACATTGGACTCCATTCACGGACTGTTTTCGACAACTTAAACATTTTTGTTTGAAAAACTGTTTTAAGTGTAAGTAGTTCCAGTTCTTAGCTTTAAAATGACTACTTTCACATCTCCATATGATTTTTCTACAATTTATGGTGATGTTTAAAAAACTGCCTATCATTTCAAACACCAATCCGGACCAGTCTGTGATTATGGACTTTTTCACCCAAGTTGGATGTCATTAAAAATCATGATAAAAATTATGAGTAAACTAGACACATTTTGGGAACTCTTAGAATTTACGGATTTAGTTTTTGACTTCATATGATTTTTCTATGACTTTTCTAAAACAACGCAGAAGGGTTAAATTTAGTTAATAGCATTATAACTTTCATGACACTTTGTATTATGTTGAGCAAAGTGTATAACAATAAGTTCTAAATATTGAATGTGTTTCCTTGTTAGTTTATCATTGTAAACTGAAACTTAGGCATTCATGATAAGATTATTCATTCATTCAGAACACGTATATTAAGCTATAATAAGCATAATTTATGGATTTATAACACTAATGTGTTTTCATAAAACAGTTCTTATACATTACAAATATTTCGGATAGACTATAATAGGTATAGTTTATGTATCATTTACTTCTCAAACTTATTTATCAAAGGTTTTTTTTCCAGTTTAGTTCACGTAAATCTGTTAATGAATAAATTTGTGAGTCATTCACTTCGGGTTACTTCCAAAGTAACAAAGTCAAAAAGTCCTGTGAAATTGTAACCAGAGTCTCTTGTAGGGAGAACGTGATAGTTGTGTATAGATCTATATTGGGTTTGACAAACCCACACCAGAGCTGCTTGCAACATCTAGACCAGCAGGTCTGTGGTGACAAGTGTCATTTAATGGCGACGCCTGAAGAACGTCGTATTACGAGGCCATCCATGTCAAGTATGGTTATAATAGCTCACATGTGGTATTAACAAATCATAAGATTTACGGGTTCTACTCTTAAATTAGCGAGTTATGTCGATTTAACTCTCAGAAATTACTTTAAGTATGGAAAAATACTTGTACGTCTTCGTAGTAAAAAGGGTTTTATGTTCATTTAAAATCACTTTTTATATCAATTACAAATATCGTTGTATATTTTCAGTCGTAGTATTTAAGACTACACACCATTCATTACGAGAGTTTTTCTCAAATCAGAAAGGGTTTTACACCAATTTGAAACCACATTTATATCCTTAAGTATGACAAATACTTGTTCATTTTCGGACCTGGCATTTAGGACCACATAGATTTTATAAGGAAAATATTAGATTTTTCTTGGTAACATACATCTCTTTACAAAGATCGATTTTCAAACTCTTACTGTCAAAAGCTTATGAACTCACCAACCTTTGTGTTGACACTTTTCAAAACTACTTGTATTCTCAGGAATTCAGTGAAAACAGGAAATCAACAACGTTTTGAGGATGGGACGATAAATCGTCAAGTAGTTCATTTTGTATCATAATGTAATTGATTTGAATCATGTAAACGTATACTTTGGTGTAACTTTTTCAATTATATTTATGATGGTTGTATTTACTTTGAGCACTATTATACTCGTTGTTGTGATACTCTACATGAAGTCCTCCACCCCCGGACGTTTCCGCCATCCTTGGTTTGGGGGTGTGACAGTTAGGCCCAATCACACCATACGATTTATTTAGAAGATTGATGGAATTAATGGATAAAGTCCTTAATTGGTTAAGTGAGAAACACTTAACCCTAATCGTCATTTTATGTGAAACCCTAATTTCACTTGGGTTTATTGTTGGGCCTTTTTATTGGGCCTTGATGATTAGGTTATTAATGGACCATCCAAGGTCAAGCAATTGGACTAGAATAATTAATGGGCTTTGAGGTAGGGTCCATATGAGGAGTTGGGCCCAATTTGGAAAATTGGGCCATAGTTTGGGCCTTAAGGATTATATGATATTGGGCCATTAGAGTGTCAAATGCTGGACCAGAATGAATAGTTGGGCCTTTGAATAAGACCATGTAAAGGCTTGGGCCTAATTTGGAAAATTGGGCCATAGGTTGGGCTTTGATTCCTAGTTTGACTTTTGGGCCTTTGGATTGGACCTTGGGCTGGAATAAAGCCAAACTTGGGGTAATGTAGTAATTATCCAAAGTATGTATTTATGGTTATGTAGTGGAACCCAATTATTAATTGGGTGATGTTTGATGTTGATAGTTCGAAAACCTGTCAAACGACACTGGAGTTTTATCTGCGGGACTTCAGCAGTGCCAGATGAGTCCTCTCACCAATCCTATGGGTCTAAGGCACCAAGGCCGACCCATTATGTGATTATGGTATATGTGTTAGTCTTTCTATGATTTGATATGATATGTGATTGTGTGTTTCACATGGAAGACCCCGGGGGGAGCCCGTGACATTGGATGTAAGAACATATGGGGTAGCCCATGGCAGTCCTAGGTAAAGACCATGTGGGGTAGCCCATGGCAGTCCTAGGTAAAGGCCATGTGTGGTAACCCATGGCAGTCCTAGGTAAAGACCATGTGGGGTAGCCCATGACATTCTTGCATGTTTTATGTATGCATGGCTTATGTGATATGTGTGTAGCTTTTATAGCTAACAGGATATGTGATACGTGGATTGTGTGTATGGTATGCTCTAGGGAACTCACTAAGCTTCGTGCTTACGGTTTTTAGTTTTGGTTTCAGGTACTTTGTTTTCAAAGTAAAGGAGCCGGCTTGATCGCAGCGCATCACACCATGTTTTCCGCACATTAGATCTTTGGGATTACACTCTGATATTATTCCATGATAACATGTTTCGATTACTGGCACTTTGGTTTGACATGAGATGATATTACAGATGTTTTTTATACTTATGGTTTTATAATAACTTATTTAAAAATGAAATTTTTGGTCTGAAATTTTGGGATGTTACAAGTTGGTATCAGAACCTTGGTTTGAGGGATTCGGGCACACTCTCGGGTGTGTTTGGACTCAGACTGAGGACTTGGTATGAAATTTTACAAAAGAAAATCATTTTTATAAAAAGGAATTTGAAAAAGATGCTAAAAGGGATAAGAACTTTGAAAAGAACAGTGTGTGATGCGTGCAATCAACCGAGCTCAAGTAAGTTTCCCCAGAATACCCACATATGTTGTCTGTTATGACTTGGTTTATGAGTTTGTGACTCGCATGCTAGTTAGGGCTAGGGGAGATGCATGTATATGTTGTATGAGCTGGTAGACTTGCATGCTAGTGCTGAGTAGACAGCAATAGGTTGGCCTCATATGTGATGCTTGTAGCCTTGGAATATTAAATGCCATGCTAGAATGAGAATGATAATTGGTATTTGTAACTGCTATGTGTATGCTTTTAAAATTGTATACGGTTAGGATCTTATAGTCTTAGAATAATATATTTGGCCTTATTTCCTGTTCCTTGTTTGGTTGTGGTCCTAGGGTAGAGTCTATTATTCGACAGCCTATTGGATCCTGTTATGTGTATATTTTGCATGCATAAGGCAGCCGACAGTGAGGATTGATGGATGTGGATAACGCAAGCTGCGATATGTGGACTGAATGTTTTATGACAGTTCTTTGGGTCGGAGTGCAACTGCACGAATGCTGCTTGCTTTGTGCTTTGTGGAACTCTTAAGTGATGGGAGTCAGCTACTAAGTGGATGTGACGATATCCAGTAGGTAGATGACTGGCATTGTGAGGAGTTGATGTGTGTAAAACAACTTAGTTTTAAACCTACTTTTAATTATAAAATGAACACACAAAGGCAGTGGACCTATCACATGTGGTATAGCTAAATAAGTAGGATATCGAACACAGGGAACGGTAAATTAAAACTAAAAACTAATTTTATCTAAATTAATTTATAAGTAGGAGTTTTCTCTAGTTTTACAAGACTAGAAACTAACTAACTATCACTTAAACTAAAAACTAGAAAAACAAAGATTTAACTAAATTCAATAATGGAAAGGACTTCTGTTTAGTTCAACTCAATTGATCCTATGGTAATTGTGCAATGGATTAATTCTTCTATTGGTTACCGATTCAAGTGATTAGATTCACATTCGCTGCACTAATCCTTAGAGAACAAACTAACTCAAACAATGATCAGTTGTCTAATTTAATTTAATTCACTAGATTATTTGTTCGGATTAATTTAGACTTGTAATAGCTAACTAATTTGGTCCTTTAGTTAACTTCTTGTTGATGGTCATCACACAAGCTCATACATGAATTTACCTATTTTTCTTATTAATTCTAGTTTCATGTTCATTAATCCTAGCCATATGATGAAGTGGTCACATAAGCATATGAGGCTGACAATTAAAAGATGTTCATACTATTTAATTATCTTCCTATTAACAGAAAAATAGTTATTATTCACACACAAGGTTCTTTAACAAGCTAAAATCAACAAATCACCAACATTGAATTAATCCCACCATAAATCAAACCATAGTATCAATATTGTATCCCCAAACAGAAGTTTAAGAGTTTTAGCTCATGATTGAGGTAATTAACAGCAATAAAATGAATTCTAATTGTCTAGCCATAATGGAAAATTAAAGATTAAGTATAATGATGAGAATTTGCCTCAAATCTCCTTCGGAATTGGATTCTAGGTTGTATCTTCGTTCTCTAGGGTTCTTCTGAATCTTCAATCGCAACTATTCTCTCCAGAAGGGTTCCAGAATGTCGAATTTCGATCTGAGAAGTTATCGTCATAGATGCGAAACGACTCATCGAGTCCATTGCCGACTCGTCGAGTCCATCTCTTAATTCCCGTAAATGATAAGTCCTAGAGTCTTTATCTTCTCGAAGCTTCGATCGGACTCGCCGAGTAGTCGTCCCTACTTGCCGAGTAGGTGTTGTTTTTGGTGGTTTTCTTCTTTGTTCAATTCCCGAGCTCCGAATCGCTTCTCCTGCTTCCTTTTGCTTCTGAGCTTCACTTTTGGACTGAAAACACAATTCAAGCATTATTAAGTACCTTTTGTCCATGATATGCAATAAATTAGCTAATAAATGATAAAAATCTATACTTATTATGAGGCTAAATATGCAAATATCAAAATACCCCACACTTGACTTTTGCTTGCCCCCAAGCAAAACTGAATTTTAGCACATTAGAATCACATATGACAACTCCAATCTAACCCAGCCATTATGCCAAGACCGCAACGCATGCATTTGTGTGTAAAATTTTTTCCTAATAACCCCCATACTCCAAATACTCACAATCCTCATAAACATTCGCCCACTTATCCCGAACAATGCTCATTTTATGCATCCCTCCAAATCCATCCGTAGAAGACCTCCTATCCTCAAGGTATTTTTGGTTGAGCAACCCAAGCATACATAATCTAAAATTACAATTTATGATACCACATTGGAGCTCTTTGGAATTCTTCATTTCTTTGAATTCACCACCTTGTTGTTTGATTTTTGGTATCTTCAAGTTTTTTGCACTTCTTTGAATTTTGATCTTTTGATCTTCACTTTAGTTGCTCCAATATTCTTCAAACTTTTCTTGCAATTCTCCCTCTCTTTTTTTTAACAAAATCCTACATGCTTAAGCAGGGGCGCTCAACTTCAACCTTTATTGGCTAACAATAATAATTTTCCTGGACACATTTCTGGTACACGATGCTAAACATATTGCATCCTTCGGGCTAAGCAAGGTCGTGCTTTTGTCCCATGATTTCACTGGAATAAGGAAGCCACAAATGCACTAGAACGTATATAGGCTCAACTAAACATTTGGGTTTTCATGCAATCGTCAACACAATTCTAACATGGAATCCTAATTACTTTTTACCAAAATTTCCTAAATTAATCCCTAAGTCACATTTTTGGTATGCAACAATTTTAAAAATTAACCTAAATTAGGACATTAGGATTCTAAATTTACTAAGACGACATCAACCCCCTACCCCACACTTAATTTATGCAATGTCCTCATTGCATGTTATGCATGAAATATAAAAACATGAAATGTAGAGAGAATTAGAACAAACTCCCCTTGGGTAGCAGTCGCTAGGTTGATATCTCTATTCTTCAACTCCATCTTCAATTGACTTTAGACATGGAAACAACTCATCCACGTCTAGGGCATCAAATCACATGTGGGCAGCTCCAAATATGCAGGAAAAATAGTGTAAAATCTTAAGGAATTGATCGGGAAGAACAAATGGTCAAGTGGTATGTTCAGCAGCGTTGAATCAGCAGTCTTCTCGGTGTAACAATAAGTGACTTGCCGAGTTATATAAATGACTCGTCGAGTATAGTCGCGGAAAGCCTCGAAAGTGTGAAAATATAAAGCGTCTCATCGAGTCCGTTAATTGCACTCGGCGAGTTGACCGCTGGGTGGAAAAATTCACATTCTGCACTTGTTCCAGCTTTTGATAACTCTCAAGAACTTCCCAGGAATTCTAGAATTATTCACTCATGTCCCTTAGGACCGGACCCGACACCTTAACTCTAAACTCCGCCCTTTCTTGACTCTTTTCCACACTTTTTCCATTCCTTTCTCTCTCAAACTCTAGACCCTTTATGCAAGCATTCCTAATCCAAAATCTGAAAGTACTCAAGGCAAATAAAACATTAAGCATAAAAATAATAGTTTTAACTAAAAATTCAAACACACCAAACAAAACAAAAATAAATTGAAAATTGTTCCATTAAACATAAAAAACTAATCATCTTCTTCCTCATCATGGCCATGAGCTCCCCTGCTTTCACCGGCTCCACTCCGTCTTGCATTAATGATCTCATCCCAAGATGGTATGTAGGGGAAGTTACCCCCATCAATGTGCGGAATATGGAAATGGTCAAAAAGCCGCATGTGGGATTCGTTGCTAAAATTGATACCCCTCGCCATTTGGTCTTGTAACCGCCTCATCTCAACATTGTACCAATCCATTGGTACTTCATCATTGTCCATCGGAATCACCGGCAGTTCCTCCTCCATGTCCCACTCACGTCTCGATCTAACCCTCTTACCCGGTGCCTCGGGACCAACCACCGGATCATCATGCGGGATAGCATAATGACCTCCGCCATAATCTTCAATAATTATTGCCCTCCGAAAAAGAATAGGATTAAAGGGAGGGGTAGGAATCATCGTCATCAAGTTCCATGCACCGCGGGTCATCAACCCATATGAATTGGCTAGCCGGGTCACGAACATGCCACCATTAATTTTAGAGGTTTTGCGATCCTTGACCGCACCCTCCGACAAATAAGAGGCTAAACACCATGGAATGTTGCAAAAGGTGTCGGGCGTGATGATACTCCAAAGATAAAAGACGTCAAGGTTGGACACCTTGTCGTCGTCCTTCCTTTGATTGATGGTGGTGGAGATAAGGCGGTGAATGAGACGGTGTGTGGGTGACCTAATGCTCCCTTCTTGAGCCGACTTCGGAATGTATAATTTGTTGGCGATTGTGTTCCACCAACCCATACTCGTAACACCAACGGGGAACACCTTATGAGATTGTTCCAAGAAGACGCGAAAGATAGTAGTCGTAACCAATGGTCGGTCGTAAATGCCCAATCGGCATGCCAAATCAATGACCGAACATTGATGGAACTCGCCCCAAGGCAAAAACTAAAACTCGCGGGGTGGTAGCAATCATCTCCTCCTCGTAAAGACAACGTGGAGAAAAATTCCCAGCAAAGTTCTCGATACACCGGTTCTTGAATTCTAAAAACCCGGCTCCATCCATCACAAATTATTGTCTCCCCCTCGTACATAAATTCCTTTAAAAGGTAAGGCGCCAACTCTTCTTCATACTGGAGATTCTTCAACCAGTCCCAATCAACCCTATTTGGTACATAAACCTCCTTCTTTCTGACCTCAGCCAGCTTCTTCTTCCATCTTGTCATTGTTGAAGCAGATTCAATTCGAGGGAAATTCAACCAAGGAAAATCTCCTTGGTGTCCACTTGAGCTCTGTCCTCTTGAAAACATTGTCCCTGCAAGACAAAGAACACACAACCCAGAAAACACAGAAAAGCATCAAAACAGATTCCAGCTGGGTCCCCGACTGGACTCGTCGAGTCCATGAACGACTCGGCGAGTCGTATGAACTGCGCGAGTCGGTCGACGGGTCGATCAAAATTCGACCATAAAACTTGAATTTTTTCTCAAGGGTTTTGTCCATGGATGTTTCTAAGATGTATTAAAGCAAGAATAACCATCCAAAACAACATAATTAATACTAAATCAAAACCCTAAAAATTCACTAAACTTCAAAATCGGGTATTCTATGAAACTGACACCGTAAATCATCTAAAAATCATAACTTTAACAGAATTATGGAAGAAATTAAGTACCTTTGTTGATAGAATTCAAGAATTTTGAAGAAAAGATGTAGAACTTGATGAATGCTTGAGAGAGAACACAAGGGAGGCGCACGTCGAGTAATGGGGGAAAATGATCTCTTTAGGGTTAAAAACCCTAGTTTTACCGGAAGTAAAAATTAATTTTTTTTTCTGTAAATAAAATCGACTCGTCGAGTCAGGGTCAGACTCGGCGAGTCAATTGCAAAAAATTCAAAAATTGATATCATTTTGTCATAAAAAAATTCATTCCACCCCACACTTAGTCCATACGCACTCTCAAGCAGTCATGTCTGATGATTTAGAAGACGATAATAAAATCCTAAAAACAAAAATCAAACCAAAACAAGAAAGATAAAAGAAAGAAAACTCTAATAACGGGTTGCCTCCCGCCAAACGCTTCTTTTTAAGGAGTCGTTAGCTGGACTCCTTCCCCTCTACGTTTCTTTATTTTCCTGCATCGGGAAGGCACACCTAATCTTTTGCGGTTTATACTTTGTCTTGTAAGCGTGTATCTTCTTCTTGTAAGCCTGTCTTAATTCTTCTCTCTTTTTCCTTATAGCATCATCCTCAGCTGCATGAATTTCCCTTTTCCTCATTTTTTTTTTCTTTACCCCATTCTTTTTCACATTCTCTTGCACCCCTCCTTCTTTAAACTTCATTGCTTCATAGTTGGTGAAAACTCGGGCTCGAGGCTTGGTAATGAATGGGTGATCAACATCATCTTTCCTAACCCTTGCATTTTCCTCTTCTCCAAAGCTTGCCTCCTCTTCAAGTGGATTGTCTTCATCATCTTGCATTATTGTATCGAGGCATGCTACATGAACGTGTTGAAAATCACCATCCATTCATCCTTCTGCTGCTTGATCTTCTAAAGAATTAGGGAAAATCTTCATATCCAGAACATGTAGGGAGCTGGTAACAAGCTGATCCAAGTCGTCCATGTTGCTGAGATTTTCGAATGGACTCGTCAAGTCCATGAAAGCGACTCGGCAAGTCAGATCGTATTCCTCACATCCCACTGCGTTTTCTGATTCAGTTCCTTTCAGCAACATCTCTATCTCCTCCAAGTCTTTGTCAACATCATCATTTCCTCCAGAAGATAGCAAGAACTTACTTGGATCTTCTTCTTGCAAGAGTGCAAGTTCTTTTTGTAACATCTCATCATCCAAATTAATGAATGAGACTTCTTCTTTTCTTCCTTCTTCTTGCTTAATCTCTGGTAGAGCTTTAAAAACTGCTGACTCATCTCCTACCCTCAATGTTAGTGTGGAATCGCATACATCTATCAATGCGCATGCGGTATTCAAAAATGATCTCCCCAAAATAATTGGAATTTCGGGGTCTTCTTCCATATCAAGTACCACAAAGTCCACCGGGAATATAAATTTATCGACCTTAATGAGGAGATCTTCACAAATACCTCTTGGACGAATAGTCGTCTTATCCGCCAAATGGATCTTCATATTCACAGGCCTTGGCTCCGGTAAATTCAGCTTCTTGAAGAAAGAAAAAGGCATTAAATTAATACTTGCACCCGAATCGGTCAACGCTTTAGTAGCAAGTACATTTCCAAATTGACAAGGAATTATGATGCTTCCCGGATCGCCCTTCTTTTCTGGTAGCTCACTCAATGCTATCTCCGCGACTTCAGCTAAATCTTTTCTAGCAGCAAAGAGACCCCTTAGCAAGTTAAAATACTTGGGTGTTTGAAGCATTGTTTCTACAAATGGAACGTTGACTTGAAGGGATCTAACATGCTCCATGAAAGCTCTATATGCTCTAACCTTTTCCTCAGGTATGGCTCTGATTAGGAATGGCAAAGGAGGGTTGTAAGGCCTTAAGGAAACAATAGATTTGTCATCAGGGCATGGACTCGTCGAGTCCATTAGAAGGACTCGGTGAGTCTGGTCGGGTTTTGCTGGATCCGACTCTTCTGTCTTTTCTGTATGCACCTTGGAGATATTCTGTGCAGGTGTGAAAATTTCTTCATAGCTGGAAGTCACAGCGTTCACATTCTCCATTCTTGGATTATTCTCGGTTTTACTTGGAAGTTGGCCCGGTCTTCTCTCGTTCACTTGATGTGCAAGTTGTCCTAGCTGTTTCTCAATGTTGAGAATAGATGCTTGCTGATTGCTTAGCAAATTTCTAGTCTCTTGTATTGCAGCATCATGATCATTGTGTCTTTTTTCGGACGCGACTATAAATCTAGTGAACATTTCTTCTAAATCGGCTTTCTTTTCCATAACCGGTTCTTCCTTTTGATAAAACCCCCTCTCTTTCTGCTTGTATTTCTCCTCCTTCACCTTCTTGTATTCTTCATACGGGAGCCATTCCTTCTTCGGTTTCTGCCAATTCTCGTCGTATCGATCTCCGCTTGAGTAGAACACTTGCGCCTTCTTGTTTCCATTTTCATCCAAGTCACAATCCTTCGTGAGATGAGGCCCTCTACAGTTCTCACATCCAACTCGAATAGCATGGATTGTTTGATCCATTTTCGTCATCCTTCTATCTAAATTGTTGAGCTTGGCCATCACCGCCGCCATGCCATCATTGGCCGAGTTCACTACACCCCGACTTACTTCATTTCTTGGGTTGTGGTATTCTCTAGAATGCTTAGAGAATTCTTCAATTAATTCCTTGATTACTGGGGGTGCCTTCTTTGTGAGTGGGCCTTGCGAGTCGAGCAATTGCCTTGTGGTGACATTGACTCCATCATATAAGATGGAGACGTCTTGTTGGCTATTAAGATCATGGTGTGGGCAATTTCTAAGAAGACCTTTGTACCTTTCCCACGCCTCATAAAGGGATTCTCCGGGTTGTTGCTCGAAGTTGGCAATGGCTTTCTTCAACTTAGCTATTTTGGAAGGCGGGCAAAAGTGGTCTATGAACTCTTTTTTGATCTTAGCCCATGTGCTGACCGACCCGGGAGGAAATGACTTGAGCCAATCCTTTGCAGCACCCTTGAATATGACTAGAAGCATGCGAAGTAGCTGGGTCTCACATGGCACATTTGGTACATTGAAGTAGTCAGCCACATCATTTACTTCATCCAAGTGCTTGTAGGCATCTTCGTGGTCTTTTCCATAGAAAGGAATCTCCTTGAGTTGAGCGAGGATATGACCCTTTAGCTCGAAAGTAGCGGTAGCGGGAATTGCGGGCTGCACAAATCCCGGGCCAGTGTCATCGCGCATCCTCTTCTTCCATTCCCCCATGGGGACTTCAACAATATTAGCCATAGTGATAGCTAAATCGTCCTCAAAGTCGGATTCGTGCTCGTATGTAGGTTCTTCTTCTTCCTCGGTCTCGTACTCGGTGTCTTCTTTAATTGGGTTCTTCGATTGTCAAAGAGGCGCTGGATGCTCCTGATTTGCTGCTCTTCTTCTTGCTGAAAACGGACTTGAGGTTCTTTAGTGGCGAATTCTTTGAAGAAGCAGATTCTCCAACAACTTTTCCTTTGCTCCTCCTTAGTGCGGATTCCGGGTCTTCGAGAGGAGGGACCAGAGGTGTATCAGATCCTCGGGTCATGAAACAACTATAAAAAAAACAAAAAAATGCGTAAAAAGAACAAAAATAAAATAAAAATTAAAACTGTGAACAGCGATGGACTCGCCGAGTTGTCACGAGTGCACTCGGCGAGTACAAGGCAAATACAGAAAAAACTTTTTAATTACTTATTAAAACGGAGTTTTATTAAAACTTATCCTAATTACTAAATTACCTAAGAATTAACCCTGTGTAAGAATTCTTACACAAAGGATCGATAAAAATAGAAATTAATGCTAATTTAGAACCGTTCCCCGGCAACGACGCCAAAACGTTGATGTGTAAAACAACTTAGTTTTAAACCTACTTTTAATTATAAAATGAACACACAAAGGCAGTGGACCTATTAATTGTGGTATAGCTAAATAAGTAGGGTATCGAACACAGGGAACGGTAAATTAAAACTAAAAACTAATTTTATCTAAATTAATTAATAAGTAGGAGTTTTCTCTAGCTTTACAAGACTAGAAACTTACTAACTATCACTTAAACTAAAACCTAGAAAAGCAAAGATTTAACTAAATTCAATAATGGAAAGGACTTCTGTTTAGTTCAACTCAATTGATCCTATGGTTGATATTATGGTAATTGTGCAATGGATTAATTCTTCTATTAGTTACCGATTCAAGTGATTAGATTCACATTCGCTGCACTAATCCTTAGAGAACAAACTAACTCAAACAGTGATCAGTTGTCTAATTTAATTTAATTCACTAGATTATTTGTTCGGGTTAATTTAGACTTGTAATAGATAACTAATTTGGTCCTTTAGTTAACTTCTTGTTGATGGTCATCACATAAGCTCATACATGAATTTACCTATTTTTCTTATTAATTCTAGTTTTATGTTCATTAATCCTAGTCATATGATGAAGTGGTCACATAAGCATATGAGGCTGACAATTAAAAGATGTTCATACTATTTAATTATCTTCCTATTAACAGAAAAATAGTTATTATTCACACACAAGGTTCTTTAACAAGCTAAAATCAACAAAATCACCAACATTGAATTAATCCCACCATAAATCAAACCATAGTATCAATATTGTATCCCCAAACAGAAGTTTAAGAGTTTTAGCTCATGATTGAGGTAATTAACAGCAATAAAATGAATTCTAATTGTCTAGCCATAATGGAAAACAAAAGATTAAGTAGAATGATGAGAATTTGCCTCAAATCTCCTTCGGAATTGGATTCTAGGTTGTATCTTCGTTCTCTAGGGTTCTTCTGAATCTTCAATCGCAACTATTCTCTCCAGAAGGGTTCCAGAATGTCGAATTTCGATCTGAGAAGTTATCGTCATAGATGCGAAACGACTCATCGAGTCCATTGCCGACTCGTCGAGTCCATCTCTTAATTCCCGTAAATGATAAGTCCTAGAGTCTTTATCTTCTCGAAGCTTCGATCAGACTCGCCGAGTAGTCGTCCCTACTTGCCGAGTAGGTGTTGTTTTTGGTGGTTTTCTTCTTTGTTCAATTCCCGAGCTCTGAACCGCTTCTCCTGCTTCCTTTTGCTTCCGAGCTTCACTTTTGGACTGAAAACACAATTCAAGCATTATTAAGTACCTTTTGTCCATGATATGCGATAAATTAGCTAAAAAATGATAAAAATCTATACTTATTATGAGGCTAAATATGCAAATATCAGGAGTTCTTCAGCAACTGTTGGTAGGGTGAGGTTGAGAACCTAGGAAAGCCAAGGATACGCTCCAGTGAGCTTAGTAGAGGCAGTTAGGTGAGGTTTGGGAGACTAGGGGGCCTAGGTGGTTCTTTGGTGGATATTGTGTTGCTATTTAGTAGAGATTGGTGTATCAGTGGGATAGGTGACTTAGAGGATTCGAGAGGATTGCTGAGGAAAGTATGGATAGGTATGGAAGGTAGTATGGGCCTGTACTACTGAAAGCACATGATCCATACTTGATTTAGTGAGAGTCTTGGAGAATCTAGGAAGCTGATGGGAAGGGGAATTCTTGGTGATGTTCTGATAGTAGGGATAAATGCTATGCAGAATGTGGATGAGCACGCAAGGGGAAGGACCAAGGTTTGGTCCCGGCTCCGGTAGTGAGCCAGTTAGTGGAAGCACTGCCAGGGTTTTGAGTTCACCGTGGATCTCTCGTATCAGACAACACAGAGTGATTGTGCATTCTATTTCACTTTCGGGATTGAAGACTATGTATTGGGGATGGTTAGTGGCCTGGTATAGAGTAGAGGTTGCTCCAACTATTGCAGTTCAACCGTTAACGATAGAACTGGTGAGTGTGCCAGGGTGCAAAACCCTGAATGATATGATTTCTAGAGCTCGAGAGCAGGGATTGATTTGGAGCACATAGAGAAGAGGGGATCAGATCAGGTACATACATTGGAGGCTCCCAGAAAGGGACCCATGGGTTCGAGTTAGTTGTGTAAGGCCAGAAGGGCCAGATTTAGTGCAGTACTTGCGGGAAATTGCACGAGGGAGTTCTCATTTCGAGGGTTTTAGTAAGTATATATATGGGTGTGATTCCCTGTTTGTGTTTGGACTATACATTCAAACATTTGTCATATGTCATTTACATACCGTGAGTTACGGGGTGGTTACTGAAAAATTGTTTCCCTCCTTGCGGGTTTGGAGCGTTCAATGTTATCTGGGTCTAAGGTCAAGATCGGTTCAAGGACATGATGTGGAAGGCCTACATATAGGATTGGTATCTCGGCCATTATGCTCGAGTCGGCTTCTGGAAGTGTGAGGGAAACTGGGAAAGTGGGTTGCTGTTGAGGCTTGGCCTGGGCATCGGTTATTCGAACCTCAAGATATAGGTGAGGCATCATTTCAAGGCGTCTGAGATTATCTGTCTCATTGGGATTCGGGAGGTGTTTGTCTGATCTTTAGGAGTTGCGTAGTCCTTGTGGATTTGGGTCGTAATAGAACACTCGCACGGACAAGAAACAGGTTGTCAAACGATGGTTATTAAAGAGTAAGAAGGATCGGGAACCCTTCAAATCTCATGTATCGTGAAGACTTAGTCGAATCTAAGTGGGGGAGAATCACACATGTATTCAGGACAGGGACATGTATGAGATCGGGATGGACTTCTCGTCCTCATCGAGGAAAATGGCGGCCCAAGTGGCTACTTGGTTTGAGGGTTGTATGAGTTTGGAGTCCGGTAAGACTCCCCATCATGTGAATCACATCTTCTTGGGGGCTTGATAACATTATTTGGGAAGACAGGTTGGGGCTCCAATCATGAATGAAGTTCAGATTGGGTGTTCAGTGGAGTGCGTGATCGACGTTGTATGCCTTTCGAATCAATAGGTTAGGGGTAAGGTATTGGGCTATGGTTGTGTTAGGACGAAAGTATTGTAAGACTACGGGGGAGCTGTAACATTCACTTATGGTCATTTGGTATGGAAGTGTTGTAAGACTACGGGGGAGCCATAGCATTCACTGATGGTCAGTTGGTATGGAAGTGTTGTAAGACTACGGGGGAGCCGTATCATTCATTCATGGTCAGTAGTGTGGAAAGTGTTGTAAGACTACGAGGGTAGCTGTAGCATTCACTAGCGACCAGGTAGTGTGGGAAGTGTTGTAAGTCTGCGGGTGTAGCCGTAGCATTCACATGGGTTGGCAGTTAGTGCTAGAGTGTTGTAAGTTTGTGGGTGTAGCCATAGCATTCACTAGGTTGGTAGATAGCATGAGCGCGTTGTTAGGTCATGGAAGGAACTGGAGTACCCACCAGTTCGGGTGCAACAGTGAGGATATGGAAATCCACGGATTGGATTTTGGAATTCCCCAGAGGGAGTAGATCTGGATAAGCCAGTGATAAGACGGTAAGAACGTCACAACAGTTATGAGATCAAGGAAGCAAAGGATCGTTTAAGGTCGTTTGTGATATCGGTCTATCATTGGTCATGTAGCAATCACTTTAGCCTTGGATTTGGTGACGTCAGGATTCGACACATGGATCCGATCAGCTAGATCAGAAGATTATTAGAGCCTCGATAATTGGTGGCAACTAGTTCTAGAGAAGAATTTCATTCGGGAGTTGTGTGAGGCAACTAAGTGGGAGTTCTTTTGGCTTCGCAGCCGTGCCGGAACTCGATATTTTAGATGATCGGCGAACGAATTGAGACCAGGCAGGTCTCGATAGATCTTGGAAAGTAGCATGTTGTTTCCAGCAATTTCATTGTTTGGGCAGTGTTAGTATTTGCATTTTAGGTTGCAAGTACGGACGGAATAACAGATTGCTTGGATTATGCTAAGTGACCTGCAAGGATAATTGGGTTGGTGATCTTGTTCTATAGTGGGAACCTCGAGTTATTAGAAGTTGAGCGGTCAGTTGAGGGATAAATGGTCTGGATTCAACGATAATGACTCAGTGTGAGTGGTTTGCCAGGGATTCAGACCATCTCAAGATAGCAGATTTAGACGGAGTAGATGTGATCTTGTTGTGACAAATTCATTAACATGCAGATGTTAGGGCTTTGCGAAGACTGGTCACGACTACCCTGGGAAGGCTAGGGTGTGCCCAGGATAGTGGCCATGTTACTTGAGTGGTTTGGTGCATAAGAAATGGTAAGGAATGATTTCTAGGGCGAAATCTAACTTAAGTGGGGGAGAGTTGTAACACCCCATTTAATTATTAGATAAATAAAAAAATTAATGAGCGAATAGTAGCCCTAAGATAAATAATTATACATCAAAGGATGGTCTCGAAGGGCTAATTGTCATAATTTTATAAGTTGGGGGTTAAAAGTGTGAATTCCAGACTCATTTTGTAAATATTTATGAAGACATGGGCTCCGTGGTAATTGTTTGGATTTAATTTGATAGGAAAAGAGGTGGAAGGGTTGAATATGTCATAATTAAGATATTGGGGACTAAAGGGGTAACATAGGGAGCTGAATTGTAAAGATTTTAGAAGATGGGGCTTGTTTGGTAAAATATGGGACATAATCTGAAAGGGATTTTCGAGGTCAGTGTTTAAATGGTAATTTTGGGGGTTTATTTTGAAACAATTTCATGAGGGAGGGGTCGATACTGCCATGATGGATGGATGTTTCAAGGGTGTCGGGTATTTAATCTAACCCTTAACCCTAACCCTAGGCGATGGAACAGTCGCCACCTTCCCTCTTTCTTCATGTCCGGTAGCCGCCGCTACCTTTGGAACACCTCCAGCCGTCGTTGCTTCGCTGAGGAACTCCGCCATCATAGCTCCGCCGTCGGAAACGTCGTGTTCGACTGGACCAACAGTTGAGTGCGTATTGTTGCTGCGAGGGTCGGGAGCGACCGGAAAACCGCTGGTAAGCCCATCTACCACATTCCCCTCTCCTATACTTCGCTATTTTCGGTGAGCCGATGTCGTATATATCGATTGCTACCGTCGGCAACCTTGTAGTTGTCGTTTGGGGTTGCCGCCGCAATTTGTTGCCACCTCTGTGGCATTCTGACAATGTTCTGCCACCTTGTAGGTGGCTGATTGTGCGTGTGTTCGCCTTTATGGGCTGATTTCGGAGCTAACAGTGGAATGTGTGTGTTATTTTGGGCATGGAAGCAAGGTAAACCATCGCCACCACCACGTGAGGTGGTGGCTGTCATCACAATTGTCGATGCTGCCGCCTCGAGATGTCCAATGGGGTGTGTTTTTCATGTCCAACACATGTTGTGTGTGTTGTAGGTGGTTCGTTTGGTCGGAAAAACCGAGAACAGCCACCACCACCACCGTGAGGTGGTGGCTACCGCCATGTGCCACCACTGGACACCACAAGGTTGGTTGCGTGTGTGTGTTTATTTTAGTGTAGTGTGAGTGATTATTTTAAGGAGTTCATTGTAAAATGGTAAAAGCCAAGAGAATACTGAAAGAAACTCGAAACCACCACCGCGAGGTGGTGGCTGCCGCCACTGAGCGCCGTGTCGAGTGGCGATGTGCTTAGTTGTGTTGGGATTGCTTTTTGGATGTTTGGACAAAGGACTAAAACCCTAATGGGCCTATTAAACCCTAATGGGCCCAATGAAGCCCTAATGGACCCAAAAGCCCAAACATATGATTAATGGGTGTAATAAACCCTAATTGACCTAAGGAAAACCCTAATGGGCTTAAGGACTTGGTTTTGGGCCCATTGGGCTAAGATGGGATTGGAAACCCTAATTAGGGTTTAGAAAACCCTAATATTGGATTTATGGGCTTGGACTTATCGGGACCCACATTTGGGCCATTGGAATGAAATTGTGTGTTAGGCCCAATCACACCATATGATTTATTTAGAAGAGTGATGGACTAAATGGGTTAAGTGAGAAACACTTAACCCTAATCGTCATTTTATGTGAAACCCTAATTTCACTTGGGTTTATTTTTGGGCCTTTCTATTGGGCCTTGATGATTGGGTTATTAATGGACCATCCAAGGTCAAGCAACTGGACTAGAATAATTAATGGGCTTTGAGGTAGGGTCCATATGAGGAGTTAGGCCCAATTGGGAAAATTGGGCCATAGTTTGGGCCTTAAGGACTATATGATATTGGGCCATTAGAGTGTCAAATGTTGGACCAGAATGAATGGTTGGGCCTTTGAATAAGATATGTTCGGCTTTGATTCCTAGTATGACTTTTGGGCCTATGGATTGGACCTTGGGCTGGAATAAAGCCAAGCTTGGGGTAATGTAGTAATTATCCGAAGTATGTATTTATGGTTATGTAGTGGAACCCAATTAATAATTGGGTGATGTTTGATGTTGACGGTTCGGAAACCTGTCAACCGGCACTGGAGTTTTATCTGCGGGGCTTTAGCAGTGCCAGGTGAGTCCTCTCACCATACCTATGGGTCTAAGGCACCAAGGCCTGCCCATTATGTGATTATGGTATATGTGTTAGTCTTTCTTTGATTTGATATGATATGTGATTGTGTGTTTCACATGGAAGACCCAGGGGGAGCTTGCGGCATTGGATGTAAGACCATGTGGGGTAGCCCATGGTAGTCGTAGGTAAAGACCATGTGGGGGTAGCCAATGGCATTGGATGTAAGACCATGCAGGGTAGCCCATGGCAGTCCTATGTAAAGACCATGTAGGGTATCCCATGGAATTGGATGTAAGACCATGTGGGACAGCCCATGGCAGTCCTAGGTAAAGACTATGTGGGGGTAGCCCATGACATTCTTGCAGGTTTGATGTATGCATGGCTTATGTGATATGTGTGTAGCTTTTATAGCTAAAAAGATATGTGATATGTGGATTGTGTGTATGGTTTGATCTGGGGAAATCACTAAGCTTTGTGCTTACGATTTTTAGTTTTGGTTTCAGGTACTTCGTTTTCAAAGGAAAGGAGCCGGCTCGATCGCAGCGCATGACACCATGTTTTCCGCACATGAGATATTTGGGATTACACTCTGATATTATTCCATGATAACATGTTTCGATTACTGGCACTTTGGTTTGACATGAGATGTTATTACAAATGTTTTTTATACTTATGGTTTTATAATAACTTATTTAAAAATGAAATTTTTGGTCTGAAATTTTGGGAAGTTAAAAAGCGCGGGTTTAATCCAATGCTCAAATCAAATTCACAAGCACTCATGAACGTTGCAGCAAACATTTTCTATGTCTAATACACTTTAGAAAATCTACAAACCAATTCATGACAGTCTTATTTCATACCTACTCCCAAAGTATGAGTGACTATGGAATGTTCGAATAATCGTATCATTCAGGAAGTCAAAACATGCAAAGTGAAACAATAGGAAAATAATCAATATAAGACAATAGCTTTACTTATAAATAATACTCCTTTATTTGATCATCAAATGTCAATTACATTTATCTATTACACGTTTCAAAGCTATCTAATTTAAACTAATATCATCCTTCATCCCGATGCTCCTAGCATGCTGCAAGTGCTTAACCCTGCTCAGTCCCTTCGTAAGGGGATCTGTTGGGTTATCCTCCGACGATACCCTCTTCACTACGAGGAGTCCTTCTTCCAGCCGATGTCGACTAAAGTGATATTTTTTGTCGATATGTCGAGATCTACCATGATCCCTTGGTTCCTTGGTCAAGGCAACCACTCCTTCATTATCACAGAAAATTTCCATGGGCTCCTTTATGGCTGGCACAACTCCAAGGTCTCCGATGAAGTTCTTCAACCATATTGCCTCCTTTGACACTTCGCTCGCCGCTATATACTCTGATGCACACGTTGAATCAGCTACGGTCTCATGCTTGGAACTTTTCCAAGTCACTGCTCCTCCATTCAAGGTAAAGACCCAGCCCGAATGCGAACAGTAGTTGTTCCTGTTAGTTTGAAAGCTGGCATCACTATACCCTTGCACCCTTAAGTCATTACTCCCACCGAGGACTAGAAACCATTCCTTGGTCCTTCGAAGGTACTTAAGAATATTCTTGACTGCGGTCCAATGTGCTTTCCAAGGGTTCCCTTGATATCTGCTGACCATGCTCAAAGAGAAGGCCACATCAAGGCAAGTACAAGTCATAACATACATAATCGAGCCAACTACGGAAGCGTGTGGTACTTGGCTCATTTCTTCTATCTCGACTTCGGTACTCGGGCTTTGAGTCTTACTCAATTTGGCGTTACTTTTGATTGGTAACTCCCCATTCTTAGAATTCTCCACACTAAAACGTTTTAGTACCTTGTCCAAGTAAGTATTCTGACTAAGTTTTATTAGTCTTTTACTTATGTTTCTCACTATCCTTATTCCCAAAATATAGGCAGCCTCTTCGAGGTCCTTCATAGCGAAACACTTCCCAAGCCAGGACTTGACTTCTTGCAGCGTCAGGATGTCGTTTCCTATGAGTAGTATGTCGTCGACATACAATACGAGAAAGCTAACTATACTCCCACTGGCTTTGACATATACACATGATTCATCTTCGCTTCGCAGAAAACCAAACTCTTTGACTTTCTCATCGAAACAAAGATTCCATCTGCGAGACGCTTGCTTCAATCCATAAATGAAATTTTCAAGCTTTCACACTCTATTAGGGTGTTCTGCATTGACAAAACCCTCTGGTTGATTCATGTAAACATGCTCAGCCAATTTTCCGTTAAGGAAAACGGTTTTGACATCCATCTTCCATATTTCATAGTCATGAAATGCAGCAATGGCCAACATCACCCTAATAGACTTTATCTTCGCAACCGGTGAGAAGGTCTCATCATAGTCAACTCTGGGATTTTGAGTAAATCCCTTCGCAACCAATCACGCCTTATAAGTGTGCACATTCCCATCCATTTCGGTCTTCTTCTTGAAAATCCACTTGCACCCATCCATGTCACTGTCCATCGCCTCTTTCCACCTTGCAGACTTCGGGCCTGACATGGCTTCCTTATAGCTATTAGGTTCGTCCAAATTCACTAGTGTACTATCACTAATGAACGTATCCCCTTCTTTAGTAATATGAAAACAATAAAATTAGGGTTGAACCCTAACTCTTTCAGAATGTCTAAGAGGTAAGGACTCGTCAATCGGTTCAACCGGAGTTTCCTCCTCTGGGTGAACGCCAGCGTTAGAGGCTCCTTCATCGCTCGACTCTTGAATATCTTCAAGATAGATTTGCCTCCCACTGTCCCCTTGGCTTATGAGTTTTCTCTCTCGAAAAACCCCTTTCCTCGCAACGAAGACAACATTGTCACTTGGTCTATAGAAGAGATATCCAAAGGAATTTTGCGGGTAGCCGATGAAAATACACCACTCACTACAAGGATCGAGCTTGTCGTGAGTCTCTCGTCTTATGAAAGCCTCACAACCCCAAACCTTGATATGTGCCAACGAGGGAGCTTTCCTTGTCCACATCTCGTGAGGTGTTTTGGCAACCTTCTTCGTAGGGACTAAGTTAAGGATACGAGCGGCAGTCTCTGAGGCATACCCCCAGAATGAGATAGGTAGTGAAGCACGAATCATCATAGAACGTACCATGTCTAACAAGGTTCGATTACGCCTCTCAGCCACACCATTCAACTGCGGTTTCCTAGGTGGCAACAATTGTGAAACGATTCTGCGTTCCTTGAGGTAGTCGTGGAATTCAAGACTTAGGTACTCTCCACCTCGATCGTATCGAAGCATCTTGATTTTCCTGACCAAATGATTCTCCACTTCTTGTTTAAACTCTTTTAACTTTTCAAAGGTTTCTGACTTGTAATTGATTAAGTAGATATACCCATATCTGCTATAATCATCGATGAAAGCTACATAGAAGCGACTCGCATCCGTTGTGGTGGATATAAAGGGCCCACGCACATTGGTGTGTATGAGATCCAATAAACCCTCTCCCCTTTCACAAGTTCCAGTGAAGGGTGACTTGGTTGTTTTTCCAAGTAAACAAGACTTGCACACGTCATCGTCCCTAAGGTTAAACGATTCCAATACTCTATCCTTTTGGAGTTGGGCTATGCGTTTCTTGTTGACATGTCCAAGACGACAATGCCAAAAGCATGCTTTATCCAAACCATTGGAAGAATCAATACACAACACATCATTTCATAAATTGTCTACAACCATCATAGTTTCATATATTCCATTACAAGGAAATGCTTCAAAATAGAAAACACCATTAAGATAAGCATTAATAGAACCCTTTTCATTATCAAATGAATATCTAAAACCTTGGCTATACAAACCATGAAAAGAAATGATGTTTCTTGCCATATCTGGCGAATAGCAACAATTATTTAAATCTAATCCTAATCCATTACTAAGCATTAAAGAGTAAACTCTAATCTTGGTGACAGGCGACGATCTTCTGTTCCCCATGATGAGGTTTATCTTCCCATGCTCCACATCCCTATTTCTTCTTAGGCCCTGCAAACCATATCCTGTATCAATTACCCAAGAAATAGCATGTGATGAATCATTATATTTAATAGTGTATATACCTGCGTAGGACGGCTTGATCTTTCCATCCTTGATATCCTGCAGATATTTCGGGCAGCTTCGTTTCCAATGCCCTATTCCGTGGTAGTGGTGGCACTCTGCCTCCTTAGGGTTGGATTTGGGTTTAGCAGAACCAGCCTTGGTTCCAGTAGAATAGGTGCCATCATGGGACTTTCCCTTATGGTGGCTCTTTGAGGGAGCCTTCCTAGTGATGGCAACGGGGGCGGGGAGCACAAGGGACCCCAATCCCATTCCCATCCCCGAATCCTCATTCCAATCCCCATCCCCATCCTCATCCCCACCGGGGAATATAAATAAACCTCCATCCCCACCCCCAACAGGGACTCGGGATCCCCAACGGGGAAACGGGGATTTCTTTTTCTCTTTTAACATGCAAACTTTTACGTAAGAAAAAACTTTATATTTCAATTTTACTAGCATAAGTTTAAAGATTTTATAAAATATATAAGTACCCATAAATTGTAAAAAAAATATAAATAAATTTTCTACCAAATTTAAATACATACATGAAAAATCAAGTAGAAAAAAATTATCAAATTGATATTTAAGGTAAAATAGATCAACCAAAGAGAAATATATATATATATATATATATATATATATATATATATATATATATATATATATATATATATATATATATATATATATATATATATATACACGAGTTTAAATTAGATAAAAGAAAAAGCAAAAAGTATAATTTCAACCAGGTAATTACTAATGAGTTAGGTTACTTAAATCAAATTTTATGTATTATAAACTATACTATAAATATATGTTTTGTATTATTTTTATATATTAATATATTTAGGGGGCAGGTATAGGGTCGGCGATTAAGGGTATCCCCATCCCCATCCCCATCCCCAATTTTTTTATTCGGGTATTCCCTATCCCCATCCCCATCCCCATCCCCGGTCAACCTGGGGATTCCCCAGTCAAAACGCGTGCGGGTTTCGGGTTCCCAATTGGGTATGGGGCTTTTTCCCATCCCTAAGTCTTCCTCTTCTTACCCATCCCTTGCCCAATTGCCAAGACTGGGGCAGCAACAGGAGTAGGAGTTGATGCAACAAATTTGTCTTTGAGGTTGCTCTCAGCAGTCCTCAGCAAGCCTTGAAGCTTTCTCAAAGTGACCTCCTCCTTGTTCATGTGGTAGGTCATGCGGAACTGGTAGTAGTAGGGAGGCAAGGAGTGAAGGATGATGTCAATTTCCAGGTCTTCATCAAAGTTAACATTTAACTTTAGCAGGCGATTGACATATCTCTGCATCTTTTGCAGATGAGCAGTAAGGGACTCTCCATTACCCATTTTGGCAGTGATCATCGAAGTGATGATCTCGTACCTTTCTTTCCTAGCGCTTTGGTGGTACTAGTCCAACAAATCTTGATGCATCTCACAGGGATACATGTCCGCATAGGAATTCTGGAGTTCTGCAGTTATAGTCGCCAACATGATGCAATGGACTTTCATAGCATCACGCTCATGGGCCTCAAAGGTCACGATCTATTCAGCAGAGGCAGTGTTGATGTTGATTTCCTTTAGCTTCTCATCGAGGACATACCCCTTGTCCTCGTAACGAGTGACCATTCGAATGTTGCAGATCCAATCATTGAAATTGGACCCGCCAAAGATCACTCTCACTCACAAGTTCATGAGTGAGAACAAGCCAGAGGAACCAGAAGCGTTGTTGTTTGTGTTCGACATCTAAAATAGAAAAGAGACAAGTTTGATTAGAAATGAATCCCCAATTAAACACCCAAATGAGAAATTAGCGCGAGGATCCAACAACATTATTTACAAATTAGAAGAGGGATGCCATAATCTAACATGCAAATAATTTGAAGGTAAGTGAATGACGATTCACTAATTTTCAACCATGAAAAACAAATTAAAATTAAGTTTTAAATGTATTGAAAACTCCTAGATCTTTTGAGATTCATTGAAATTTTCAATGGCATGTTTAAATCTCGATATGCCCCTCAAGTTTGTGACTGGGATGCCGAGGATCACAACGCGGGTGTGAATAACCATGCAAATGTACATGGTGCCCTCAATGGTACAGTCACCTATTCAACGTTCCGGTTAATTAGTGTGCCGGTTAACCACACACGCTCCACTATGACAAACATCGAGTCACCCTTTGCCACCTTTGCTTAGAGTCCAATTAGTGTGTCGGTTAACCACACACGCTCCACTAACGTCTTAGCAAGGGTACAAAGTGTAATATCATGGAATTGCATCAATTCACTTTTGCCTAAAGTAACTAAGATTGGGAATTTTTTGAAAAACATTTAGTTACTTTTAAAAATTCATTATACTTTTAATGAGGAAAGGGTTCTCCCTATCCTACCCGTTCGGGTAATGACCCTCCACCAATCAAGGAAGCGGTGGGTGAGAGTGGACACCCATTAAATGACCATTTTTATAGGCCATAACCTTATACCCCCCCTTATAGATCGGCTTCGTGAATGAGACCTACTAACGGTAAGACTAGCATTTAAGTTATATATATATATATATATATATATATATATATATATATATATATTAATCTTATAATAAATAAAGTATAAGGTTGAATTTTAAACTTTTAAAATTTTAGGGTTTGAACTTTAAATAATTCAAATTAAACTTTTAATTAAAAATTTAAATTTCAAAACTTGTTGGCAAAATTTGAACTTTTCAAAACACATAGGATCAAATAACAAATAATTTAAAATTAAACATTTAATTTAATGATTATCTAAATTTGACCTATTCCATTGTATTCATAAGATAATTCATCAAATAATTTAAATAATCAAATTTATCACATAAGGAATTTATTATTCAATTAATTGGTAGTTATCTTTTGTTTTGGTAAGGATAATCACATAATAATAATAAAAATCAGATTTTATTAGTCAAAAACAGTTTTGGTAATTATCCTTAAGCAAAATAGCAAGAAATCCCGAGATATCCTCTGTCTGACAGCCCGACTCGCCGAGTTCACGTTGGGACTCGATGAGTTCGTCAGTCAGAGGGCCAAAAAACGACTTTTTAAAGCATGAATGAAATACTAAGCATCGAATACAATAGAAACCAATCAAGGCTCTGATACCACTGATGGGTTTGAGCCAAAAGAACATCCTATGTGCTCATGCAAACCCTAAATCTTGGATCTAGGTTTCTCCATTGTACATGCAATTCATCCAAGACTTATGAACCCTAGATCTAGCATACATATTTTGAAATTATCATATGAAAACAGATCTAAATGATTACCTCTTCAATAATGGCTTGAATCTTCTTGTCTTGGAGCTTAGAGTCACAAATGTCACTCCTTTAATGGCTTACAAACACCACAGAAGCAAGAGGATGATATTGGAGAGAGGGAAGGAGGCACAATTTCGGCTATGAACTCTTCTAGGGTTTCTAGTAGCCGAAATCTGATGCCCTAAGGGTCTATTTATACTTGTGATGCTAGGGTTTCAGTCAAAACCCTAATGGACAACTTAGGCCTTAAGCAGTCCAAGGAACCTTCTAGAATAGGGCCTCTATGGCCGAAATTAGGATGGACACATCCCTAATTTTGTCCATGCCTAATCCAAAAGGCTTCTCAACCCAATATTCAACTATCACACATTTGACAATGTAAGTCCCCTTTATTTAATTAATGTCTTTTAGCCACAAAATTAATTCTTAATTAATTCTTGTCTAATATTAATTAAACTATATGATTTCTCTTTTAATATATTATTCATATAATATATTAATAAACCACAATAATCTTTCTCTCTCCATAAATCACCCTGTCAAGTTGCTCTGGTGAAGGCAACCCAAAAGGACCATGCACAACCGGTTCAAGTACATACCAAATATAGTTATGGGCTTAGACACTAATCCAACAGGTTATTAAAGGGTCATTTTTCATATAGCGAGATCCAAGCGTTCGGTTGCATGTCGGGTGGTATTCGAGATTGGTTCATGGGCGTTGTGTGGAGGTTTATGGTCAAGGTTCAACAGGGTGGTTATCTACCATTGTTAGGATTAGGTGGTTTCAGTCAATATGCTCAGATTGTCTTGTGGGGCCACCAAGGGAAGTGGTATACTGCTGAGGTTTTGGTATGAGCATCTGTCATTTGGATATCAAGATTTGAGTGTAGTATCATTTCAAAGCATTTTGGATTAACAGTGTTGATGGGATTTTGCAAGTGTTCATTTGGTCTTTAAAAGTTGTGTGGTCTTTGGGGATTGGCTAGTGATGGAGCACTAGTTGGTAAACACTAATTGTCATCAAGTCGATCATTGTAAGGTAAGAAGGAATGGGAACCCTTTAATTTTCGTGTACTTTGAGAATGTAGTCGATTGAAAGTGGGGGAGAATTGTACCGGAATTTAGGAGCAGGAGCGGTTATGAAACTAGGATGAGTTTTGGATCCCCATCAAAGGAGGAGTTCGGCATAAGTGGCTGTTTGGTTTAAGGGGTGTATGCTAACACTCATTTGTTAATGGGCTAGGCTTATATGGAAGTCCATGGATGATCCATGGAGCTTTTAACCCACGGATCCTTGGAAAAGGAAAGGTCATGGGTTATTAGGGTTTCACCCTAATCATGTGAACTATATAAGCATGCTTATGTTGCATGAAATAGCCACTAGTGAACTAGTGTGGTTTTGTGTGTGTGGCCGATTTTTATGTGTGTATACACTCTCTCAAAGTTTTCCAAGAGTTTGTGGTGATTTGGGATTCCATTTGAGGCATTCACACTATTGGTGCTTGGCCCTCAAACTCCTTAGGAATCAAACTCATCATCAAAAGGTATGTAATCTTATCTAATTCTTTTATGTTTAAAAGTACCCCATGCCATGTTAGATAGGTTATGAACCTTGGAAAATAATTATTTTGCATGTATTTAGACAAACATAGATCCAAGGTTTATTAGGGTTGCATGCACACTTAGGAAGTGTTAGATTACTCAAAACCCAACAGTGGTATCAGAGCCTAGGCTTGCTTGTTTGATACTTGATGCAAAATAAAAAAAATAAAAAAAAAACAGAATTTCGACTTTTGCTGCTGGAAATGGACTAGAAATATTACCCTAAACTGTTTTGGTGTTTTAAAACTTGTTTTAGTTGGTGTAATGGTTATTCTAATCCATTTACAATAGCATATATCAAAATTCCATGATTTTATGTGTTCATATAATTCTTGAAATTTTGATGATCATGTTCATGTTCTTATGAATTTAGAAGATGATAGGAATTATTTGCTGAATTGTTTAGAATTAATTCTTGGTCATTTATGTGTTTTAATGGAGTCCATAATTTGTCCTCAAGTTATGGATATCCAAAGGTCACTTTTCTTTAACACACATTAAACACATAAGTTACATAAAATGAAGAGTCTTCATTTTTATGAACCTTTAATTCATAAGTTATGAAATGAAAAGTTTTGGATAGTGGATGTTCATGTTCATATGAGTTTTGTTAGATCATAGGAATTATTTGCAAATTGTTTGTTAGTTAATTCTTGATCTTAATTTGTTTTAATAGAATTCTTAATTTGTCCTCAAGTTATGGAATTCCAAGAGTTTTTCTTTTAAATGTTTTTAAGAAGTTGTAGGTTACATTTTCTTGAAGAGTTTTTCCCATAAATGCTTTTATGGACTTCATAAATTGTCCTCAAGTTATGGATTTCCAAGAGACTCTTCATTAAAATCTTTAAAACACTTAATTAAAACTCATAAGTTATGAATATCCAAAAGTTTATGAATTGTTCAAAACTTGCCCTCAAGTTTTGGAATTTGTAAAGTCTCACACAAACTTTAATTCCATACCCTAGAAGTTTTAAAAGTTAAAATTCTACCCTTATACTATTTATAAGATTAATGGTTAATTATTATATATATGTATAAGAACAAGTCATTTTACCGTTAGTAGGCCTCATTCACGAAGCCGATCTATAAGGTGGGTATAAGGTTGTTGCCTATAAAATGGTGACTTAATGGGTGTCCACTCTCACCCACCGCTTGCTTGATCGGTGGAGGGTCGTTAGCCGAACGGGTAGGACAATGACTTTAAAAAAGTATAATGAATATTATAAAGTAACTAAATATTTTTTTATTTAATTCCCAATCTTAGTTACTTTAGGAAAAATGTGAATTTGGTGCTAGCCCATGGAATTCACACTTTGTACCTTACCAAGTCGTTGGTGGAGCGTGTGTGGTTAACCGGCACACTAACTTGGACTAGTAAGGATCACGAAGGGTGACTTAATGTTTGTCATAGATCAATGGAGCATGTGTGGTTAACCGGCACATTGATTGGGTGATAATATTAGGGGTACCAAGTGAATTGGTATGGTTATTCGAACCTTGTTTTGTGATCCTCAGCATCCCAGTCACAAAATTTGAGAGGGCACACTCGAGATTGAAACATGCCATTGAAAAGTTCAATGAATCTCAAAAGATCTAGGAATTTCAAATCCAATTAAAACCTAATAAATTATTTCATTTTTTCATGGTGGAAATTGGTGAATCGTCATTCGCCTACCTTCAAATATTTTATAGCTTGGATTACGGCATCCCTCTTCCAAATTATAAAATATTGTGTTGGGTCCTAGCCTTAATATTTCATATTGGGTGTTATATTAAGGACTTTGAATCAACTAACTTGATTTTCTCCCATTATAGATGTCTGGTCCAGACAACTATGATCTTCCCAAATCTCTTGAAGATGGTGTCCCTTAACATCATGCTTCACTTCCTCCACCTCCTCCATTTATTCTCCCTCACCCACAAGTTCTTGAAAAGTTTAAAGTCACTCAATCCCTATTGGCAAGCATAGTCTATGTGTGCTCACATCTTGGAGATAAAGTCACATATTGACAAGCCGGGAGAGTTGGGTCTCAAAGTCTCATGAAAGTTGGATGTTCAATCACTTTCTTAGTAACATAGTGAGTCTCTTTGGGACTACTATGAGACAGACTATGACATGACCCTTAATGATGTTATCTATTTGCTTGGTGTTGTGGAACCAACAATGATTTGGAACACCAGTAAAGCAAATTTGATTAAAAGAACAACTTCCCAAGTCTTAAATGGACATTGACAATGGTAGCATTGGATATCTAGAAAAGGATTTCTCTTCCCAATGGAAAGGGATCGGCTATAGTCAACTCGGTTGACCAAATAGTAAAGAGAAAGGCAAATTCTGAGATAGTCTCATGTGCCATTACTAAAGGGTCCATGTGTTTTGTTGCCAAAGGAAGGGGCATTGGTTGCGAAGCAGCCCTATTCACCTGAAAGGTCATAATGTTGATCAAGTCAAGAGGTTTGAATCTACTTCGGGTAAAGTCCATTGTCTAACTCTATTAAGTTTCTATTTGGAGATTCTTATTACATAATGTGAATGGGTCACATGTTGATGTTTTAAGAATCAAAGAAAAGATAGGAAGCTTAAAGTAAGTATAAGTTGATTCTGATTACGAAGGTGGGTTTCGATCGCATGGTTCGACAATCAGAATTTTGAGCTGTTGCTTAAGAGTTATAATATATTGCTTATGAATAGATAACAACAAGGTTTTCATGTGGATTGTAAGGATAAGTTTTTCCGCAAAGTTTTAAAATAAAAGGAAAAAAAGGGTTTTAATTTTATTTATTTTAAAAAATATCCTACAATGGCATCTGTGGAAAATTGTTGCTTATATGTTTCCAGTAATAGCAATATTGGAAAGTGGATTTGATTCTTTCATTTGTGGTAGTGTCTGAATTTACCAAATGAAGAAAGTTTTTCATCACCCAAGTTTCAATTGGACAGAAACTTGGAATCATACAAGTTGTATTGTATGATGAATGAGAATTTTCATCTTTGAAAATTAAGACTAATTCTTTGATCACATGTATATGTGAGTCAATTGAAGGACTAAGGAATTAGGTACACTGGGTGTGCGCTGGTCAAGGTCCACCACAAAGATTGATTTGTCATGATTTACTGAAGATTAGTAAATATGATTATACTTATAAGGTTAAGTATAATTCTGTAACATTGGAAAGGTTACAATGTATGACAAAACAAATGAGAAGAATCAAATTAGGCAGAAAGATAAAAGTTTCTCAAATCTGAAAGGATGGGAGAGTACTTTAGTATCGTATTTCATGATCATCTTAATGATTATGAAACCATATCACAAATTCATACTCTAAGGACGTCTTAGTGCATTGTTATGGCTAAGAAGAGAGGTCATGAATTGTTAGATTGGTTAAAATCGAGAAGATGAGTCATACTTCGTTCCAAAACAATTCTTAGAGTCATACTCCAAGATTGTAACATTGAGTGACATAAATTAAGGTTTAAAACACTTATCAAATGTAGTGTAGAATGTTTCTACCCTTGTACATTTGAGATTGGTAAGTTGTGATGTCTTGGATGAGACAAAGACCAACTAAGACCAATTGTGTGAAGTGTTAGTCATGATAAGAATCCGCACTATCCCTTCAATATTTGTTTTGTCAAGGAATGGTTCTTGACTGGGGAAACTTATATTTCAAGGGGACAGTGGGAGCCTTAAAGATCCTGAAAGAGTTTCAAGATTTAATCAAGAGTAAAACCTGTAATTTATCACTAGCACACGACTTAAGGTTTGCAACCTATCGTGTTGACATAATTCTTATTTCTATACCTACTTCAAATAAGTTGAATTTGCATGTGAGTTATCAGAGTTCAACTTGGAAGCATTGGTGGGCCTTGTGCTACCAAGGTGACAAGAAACTAAAATTGAACAAGTTTAATCCATGTAAGGCTGAATTTGTCACTAATCTTATCTTGTGATTATGGTTTTGACAAATTCACATGGATAGGAACTCATACACTATAAAATCTAAGTGTCATAAGGTTTCTCTCCGATTCATGAAAATGATGGTGAGGAAACGCTTTCACTAAGTAGATTTTACGTAGATATCAATTGTGTTATTTGCATTTTCAAAAGTCGTTAGTGGAGCGCGTGTGGTTAACCGTCACACTAACATGGACTTGTGAGAAATGGCAAATGCCTAAGCAATTGAGACTATGATTACGGCATCCCTTTTCATAGTCCTGAAAATTGTTTAGACACACATGTGAGCTATCTAAGAAAGGGTGTATGAATCTAAATTTCAGAAGTCCAGCAAATTTCTGGAAATATGTTAGAGCTAGTGGGAGCATAAGTGTTATGCTGATAATCATCATGTTAGTGGGAGCATGATTATTACGTTTAAGTGTTGCAAGTTAGAAATGTTAATTATAGAAAAACAAAAGTTTCAATTCGTGAAGTTGTAGGGATTGAAAAAGTCGTTTTGCTATAATTAAGGGAGAGGAAATCATACTTCATTTCAATTCTAAAGCTTAGATTGAGATTTTAATCATCTTTAGTCAAGAATATATATATGAATTTCATGTTGGAATGGTTCAACCTGAAGAAATTCTAGATATATTGCGTTTTCAAAATTCGATTATGATTACGGCATCTCTCTTCATAGTTAAATTTTGAAAACATGGCAAATAAAAAATATTGTAGCAAAAGACTGGTCTAGTATCATGTCTTTATGTCAAACATCATGAATCGTGTCCCATATGCTTCGGATATAGGATCGATTGCATGTGCTATAATATTCATCTTTTCTAAATTTTCCAAATGCTTAAGGCATTGAGAAGGGAAAAGTATAGAACTGGATATGACGAAAGTGATTAAGCAATTGTCGAGGACAATCTGAGGTTCGCCAAAGATTGGTTGCTCAGGGAAAGTTGGAAGTATGATGTAAATTGTCGGAAAGGACCATATTGACATATTCTGAAAAGCAGTAACTCTTGTTCGGAAGTGATAGTCAAAATGGGACTATGGAAATGTCTCCATAGGTGGAAGTTATTCAATCTATGTAAGATTAGAAAACCTTAATGCAAAAAGGATGTTCAAAGCAATGTACTTTGAATAGGAGACTTCCGTTCCATAGAAGTTGACCTTCTTTGGAATACTTTGTAATGACTGGTGACAAGGTTTTGGTGACTTTGTGCATAATCATTACAAGAGGAACATTGCATAAAAGTTTAAAATCTAACAGATTTTTTGGTAAATGATAGGAATCGGGGATTCTCACATTTACAATAAGGATTTGGGATTGTGAAATGAGTATCAATGGAATCATGTTCAATTGATCTACATCACAATGTAAGGATCATAGACAAACATAGTGTGCATACTTGGAGTATGGCATAACTATTGTTTAGAAAAACAAAGTGTACATGCTAGGAGCATGGGACAACTGTTGTTTTTATTCAAGTCTTAAGTTGATTGGTTGAAACATTATACAATGAATAATGTGTAATCAATATGGTGATAAATAAAAGGTGGTTCTATTTATATTCAAAAGGGTTCTGAGACCATATTGGATTCGATTATTATTGTGTTTCACTTTGCATGTTTTGACTTCCAAAATAGCTAGGTTATTCTTTCCGAATGACTAAGTTATTTAAACACTCCACAGTCGTTCATATGTTGGAAGTAGGTATGGATCAAGACTGTCATGAATCGAGTTTGTAGATGGCTAAATGGGTTTAGTCATAGCAATGGTTGCTACAACATTCATGAGTTCTCATAAGTTATGAGTATTGGAATAAACCCACGCTCACTTGTATCACTTCATGGAATTTATCTCGAGTGATCGTGAGACGGTAATATCATATAAATCTTCAAACCTAGAGATATGAGTTGTTACCTATGAGTTGGTTGTGCATTAATTGCACGTATACGCATCAGTAACTTGATGTTATAAAACGTGCCTTTGTGTACAATTCAACAAGTAGTAGAACAAGCATATGTGTCAAAGTTTATCTGTTCCTTCTAGAAATAGAAGCGATATCTGGGCCCCTCGATGATTTTGTTGTGACCTATGTACCGGTCGGTCAGAACTAAATTGATGTGTTCGATTAAGTTCTTTGTCAAACAAATCGAAAATCGGGAAACAAACTGCTGGACAATAAGTACGATGTTGTTCCATGTATTTGTCCGGCTGATATCATGAGAACGGAGTATTATATGATCACTTATCTAAAATGGCGCTTCATAGTTCAACAGAGTTTTCGAGAGCTACGATTGCTGGTTGGTTCCTGAAGTAACATACGCAAATATAGTTATTAGACTTATCCAAGTGGGAGTCTGTTGGATAAGGTGTCTAAGTCCATAACTTATTTGGTACATACTTGACCCGACCCGGCATGGTCCATTTGGGTTGCACTTCACCCGAACTATTTATGGATAATTTTATGAGAGTTATACACATATGTTTATTAATATATTATAAGTTATAATATATTAATATGAAGTTATGTTATTTAATTAGTCTTAGTCTTAAATTAATTATGAATTAATTTAGAGATTAAAAGGAAGACTAATTAGATTATGGGCTATTGGTTTTATATGGTGTGGGCTAACACTCATTTGTTAATGGGCTAGGCTTATATGGAAGTCCATGGATGATCCATGGAGCTTTTAACCCACGGATCCTTGGAAAAGGAAAGGTCATGGGTTATTAGGGTTTCACCCTAATCATGTGAACTATATAAGCATGCTTATGTTGCATGAAATAGCCACTAGTGAACTAGTGTGGTTTTGTGTGTGTGGCCGATTTTTATGTGTGTATACACTCTCTCAAAGTTTTCCAAGAGTTTGTGGTGATTTGTGATTCCATTTGAGGCATTCACACTATTGGTGCTTGGCCCTCAAACTCCTTAGGAATCAAACTCATCATCAAAAGGTATGTAATCTTATCTAATTCTTTTATGTTTAAAAGTACCCCATGCCATGTTAGATAGGTTATGAACCTTGGAAAATTATTATTTTGCATGTATTTAGACAAACATAGATCCAAGGTTTATTAGGGTTGCATGCACACTTAGGAAGTGTTAGATTGCTCAAAACCCAACACGGTATAGATAGGGCAATTATTGTTAGACGAGGTATCCTTTGGAGCTCGTGCGGGGCGAATGCAAGGTTGCTTGTTAGCTCAGCAACCGGGCAGGAATCCGATATTCTGGGTGTGGGCAGACAAGTTGGATCTAGGAGGGCCTCAATTGCTAAGGGAAAAAAGCTAGGAGGCAGGGTGATGTTTCGAGTAGTGGTAGTGATTGATATTTGTGTGTGGAGTTCCTTGTTATTTGGGGTATATGCGGAGTTGTTACAGCTGGATTAAATAAACTCAGAGTGGTTGATAAGACCTGGTTGCGTAGGTCTTGTCTAAGTCTTAATTGTTGTAGGGATGAGTCTCCTACTCAAAGGATTATCTGAGTTTTCTGTCAAGTATAAGTGTACTGCAAGGAAACTTTGGTCCGTGACTCTCTTTTCTAGTGGGAACTTCAAGTTATCAGAAGTTGAATAGCCGGTTGGCAGATAAGTGCAATGAATTCGACAATGATTCAGTGTGGGCGGTCTGTCAGGGAGGCAAACCATCTCGAGACTTCATATTTTATATTGATTAGATGTGATCATGTTGCAAGGAATTCATTCATCTTCGGGTTTTAGAACCCTACGAGGGATGGTTTTGGTTGTCTTGGAAAGGCTGGGGTATGCTTGCGGTTGTGGCCGTGTTGCTCAAGTTGTTTGGTGTGTCAATAATGGTAAGGAATAATTTCAAGGACGAAATCTGATTTAAGTGGGGGAGAGTTGTAACATTCCGTTTGAAATTAAGTAATTAAATAATGTAAATTTATATTTTTTATTGTTTTATAGTAGTCCTAAAATCCATGATATTTAACGGGGTGTTGGTTTCGGGGAGCCAAATGATATAGTTTGGATTTGCGGGGGTAAAGTGTAATTCTAGAATGGACATTGAGGGGCTGAACGTAGGACTGTTCACTATTTGGATAAAACCGAATTGTCAAATTGGACAATTTGGATTGGACAATTTGGTTCGGATAATCGGATCTTTGGTTTGGTTTTCAACAAAACCGAATTATTATTTTGGATTTTGGATTGGTTTTGGTTTATAAAATAAGAACCGAATAGTCCAAAAAAACCGAATAAACATTTATTATCAATTTATTTATAATATACATCTATAGTTATTTATTAATTTTGTAATTTATTTTTTCAAATAGGTTCAAAACGTTTCACCTAATAAAAAACACATTAATATGCATTTTCTCTCAAAAGTTTTCTATTTGTAAAATATTTAACTATAATATATCATCTTATTAGTTGTTTATAAATTTAAAATCACAAGTAAATAATTTGTTTTCGCTTCTTGTGTAAAGTTGAAGAGTATTATAATTGTATGTCGTTTTAAAATGTTTCGGTTTTTGAAAACCGAATTATAAAAACCGATCCAACCGAATTGTATTTTGATCGAATTGGATCGGATTTGATTTTGGTTTGGACTATTCGGATCCATGTTTTGAAAACCAAAATCAATTTGAATTTTCTCTTGATTGGATCGGATCAAACCGATCCATCCAAACGAACACGCCTAGCTGAAAGTGTAAATTATGTACTTAAATTGAAGGTAATTCTAGAATGGACATGGACAGGGGGTGTTTGGTAAAATATTGGACTTATATTGAAGGTATTTTGGAATGCTGAGGGCTGAATGGTAAATTATGTACTTAAGTTGAAAAGAATGGACATGGAGGGGATGAAAGTGTATTTATGGGCAAAGATCTCGTATGAGCGAGTATAAACACATCACCTTTCTCCAAACCAAACCTAATCCTAATGAGTTCTTCCAGCCGCCCCTTATACCTCCATGCCCTCCAGCCGCCACTCCTTGTCGCCGCCAGAGAACCACCATGTATCCACCGTCACTGTTCTGCTGCCGACGAAGACGAAGAGTCGCCGTTCCCATTGAATACGGAGCCGCCGACGAACAGCCACTGCTCTGTTTATACTGCTGCTGGCCTATTCCGACAAGATCGTGGTTGCTTCAATCGCTTATCCTCCTTTCTTCTGTGTCGTCTCAGCTTTGCCGACGTCAGTCGCCGCTAGTGCAGCCATCAACAACGTCGTTTCCTCTGGCTGTCTCTCTACCGCCGCTAGTGTTGCTGTTCCATCCGCTGTCATCGTCATATGCCACCAGGTGGGTGGTTGCATTCAGATCTCGTGTAATGGCGTGTGTGTTTCTTGGCCGAACATCACAAGAGAGCCATCATCACCACCATGAGGTGGTGGCTAGCACCTCCAACCACCGCCTTCCGCCACAAGGGTGGTTGAGCGTGTGTGTATGTTTATTTTGGATATTATGTTGTTGTAATTGTATTTTTGGCCGAAATAATCAAGGAAATCGCCATCACCATCACCGTGAGGTGGTGGCTGCCGCCACCAGCCGCCGTATTGGGTGGCGGTGTGCATTTGTGTGTGATTGGATTACTATTTGAAATGCTTAGACATGATTTGTACTAGAATCATAACCACCACCATAAGGTGGTGGCTACCGTCGTGAGCCACCGTCGACCACTACCGCCCGAGGTCACAGTGGATGGTGCCCGACCTAATGAAACCCTAATCGACCTAGTGAAACCCTAATTGGACCTAAAACTTAACCATTGGACTAATTGGCAGGCAGTTGGGTTGGAAACCCTAATTAGGGTTTAGAAAACCCTAATTTTTTATATGTTAGTTTAGAATTGTCGGGACCCGCGTTTGGACCATTGGATTGATGTTATAACTTATGCCTGATTACATTGTATGCTTAGCCTAGTGGTGTGATGGACTAAATGGGTTAAGTCCTTAATGGGTTAAGCATGAACACTTAACCCTAATCATCATTTTATGTGAAAAACCCTAATTAGGTTTGGGTTCTTGTTGGGTCGTTTCTTGGACTAAGTTACCGTGGGCCTACGTGGGTCAACTGGGAACAGGTTTATAGATTAAGGAAATTATTAGGCTTTAGGATAAGGCCCATTGGAAAGGCTTGGGCCCAATTTGGAAAATTAGGCCAAGCCTTAATGATTATGAGATATTGGACCATCGGAATGACAAGTGTTTGGACTAGAATAAATGGTTGGGCCTTAAGGTAAGACCATATAGAGGTTTGGGCCCAATTTGGAAAAGCGGGCCATACGTTGGGCCTTGGTTGATTATTTGGCTTTTGGGCCTTTAGAGTGTGAGTTTGGGCCTTGGTCTTGGACTAAGCTAGGATAGGGGTAAAATGGTCCTTTTACCCCAAGTATGGAGTTGTGGTTATGCATTGAAACCTAAATGGTTAATTGGGTGTTGTTTTGATGTTGACAGTTTGGGAATTTGTCATCCATCAGCTAGAGTTTTATTCGCGGGACTTCAACAGTGTGAGGTGAGTCTCCTCACCATATCAATGGGTCTAAGGCACCAATGTCGACCCATTTTGTGATATGTAGTACACTAGTTGATGTAGTGATATGTGGTACACTAGTTGGTAATATGCTATGTGGTATGCTAGTTGTTTATGTGATATTTGCATGAAAGACCATGGGGGAGCCCATGGCACTTGGATGTCGGACCATGTGGGGGAGCCCATGGGTTTCCAGTTAAAGACCATGGGGGAGCCCATGGCACTTGGATGTCAGACCATGTGGGGAACCCATGGCTTTCCAGGTAAAGACCATAGGGGGAGCCCATGACACATAGGTTTAATACCTTGGGGGAGCCCACGACATCCTGGAGTAAGACCCTGGGAGGAGCCCACGACATTCCTATATGTTTATATGCATGGCTTATGTGATTAATATGGTTTATGCGGTTATGTGGATTATGTAGGGTATGCTCTGGGGAACTCACCAAGCTTCATGCTTACAGTTTTGTTTATGGTTTCAGGTATCATCGATTTAGAAAGGAAGGACCCGGCTTGATCGCAGTGCACACCCGTGTTTTCCGCAATATGTGATTTTGGGATGAACTCTGATAAATGTTTTTAATTAGAAACATTTTTGGAATGATTAGATTAAATGTTATTTGTGTTTGACTATAATAAAAATGAAATTTACCCTTGATTTTTGAGTTGTTACACACAAATCTTTAATGCATTTAAAAAATTAGTAAATATGACACTAAAAAAGGCATGCACCGGTCTTGTTTATTTACATCATAGAAGATGGTTCAAGTAGAAATCATCATGTTTACATGGAAGAATAGTCTATGATGGGTCAAGTTGTGGTTCAAGGAATGGGTGTTGCAAAAGAAACAAATAATGTGGTTTTCACTTGTCATAAAAGGCCCATAAGTGAGGGTGAGATTGTGTATATACACGACATAGGATGGTCAAGAAATGGTTGTGGTCAATTTGTCAAGAGATTTTGGTTTTGGTCCATGTGTAAGAGGTGTGCCGTGCTGAACCATGATACCAAGCTCAATAAGAACTCAATGGTCCACAAAGATAGTTCATAAGGTATGGTGGAGAAGGTAAAGGGTATCTCCAAATCGGCGGATAATGGCAGATTAGTGGATTTGAGGTATGGTGGAGAAGGTAAAGGGTATCTCCAAAATATGGGTGAGGTCGTCGATTAGGTACGGGTTGAAGGACATGAGAGCCTCCAAAGTTGAAGTTGAATATGCTACTAGTAAGAAGGTAGTTGTCTCAAAAAGGGAAAGTCTATGGGTTAAGGTGATGGTTGTGAAGGTAGACAGATCGTAGGAGCAGTTTGTAGCTTATATGTTTATCCGAATGGTAGGGGGTCGACTACAAACAAAAGTTTTCAAGAGTGTGAGACATAGGAAGCTTATTCATGGTGATCTCAATAAAGGAAACATAAGGACTCAACGGGATTGGTTTATAGGATGGTGGATCGCATGGGTCTTGCATATTCGTGCATAGTATGAAGCAAGGTTGTTAAAATCTCGATTTTGATTTTACGAGCTTATGATTTTAAGATCCTATAAGTAAAAAACGATCCCGATCACACTACGATCCCGATCTCACCTCTTTAGTTTTATTATATTGTCGAGTATCAAAAATTCGTCTATTCAACTTGAAATCAAGCGTCACAAGTTGCAACAAATCTTCTAGAGCATCATCATTTAATCAATTCATCTCAAGTTAGACATAGCACGCCCATAATAATCCATTTGTGATCTTATGTCTTACTTATACGCAAGGTTATAAAAAGCTCGCTATGGCTCCAAGGCTTGTACTCAACGCCATATTTTAACAAAATGTTGTTTTAAGTCATATATATACATAAAAAATAAATAACAATAGAAAATACATATAAAATTATTAATTATATACAAACGTTTTGACTCGTCACAGCTTGTATAAACTTGAAGCTTGACATTACCGTCAAGTCACGTCTAACGTTAAGATTGAACTTGGTTTGTAAGCCAAAGATAAAGCTTAATACTATATATCTCTAGGGACCGTTAATATAAATAGGAAAAATGATTTTTGAATAAATATAGATATAGATTATAAGACGCCAATTAGTTTCTAGTTTTTGAGTTTCTACTTTTCTCTTTGTACGTAAACAATTTGGATTTGCTTGAACAATTTGGATCGGACCATAACTTTTGGGCCCTAACATAGTTCTCGTAATGGTGTTATGTTATCGTAATGGTGTGCTGTGAGAAAAATGATAATATTTATCAAGGAAACGATTCTATGAATATAATAATTAGAAAATGAGTGTCGGTGGTCATTTCATTGTACTCGCTTGGCCCATGGTGTCATTCCAAATAAATGGCACATATATATTAGTTTTTATTTAACAATTTATATAAATTATTTGGATAAAAAAATATAATTTAAAATAGCAACTTAGATAACTTAATAAAAATATAATAATGAAACATGCTAGTGAATTTGTAAGTATTGGTTTTTCAAATAGTTTATTTTGTATGAGTTAACTATATAGTTTAAGTACAAAACTCTATAAAATTCTAACATAATGTTCGTCAAATTTTCCTTTTGTATTATTTGTTGTGCAATCATGTATGTATATAATACAAACAATAATACATTGCATTCAAGAGACAATATCAGATATTGGGATTTTAATGTCACTTTCAATATTTGAATGAAGAAGTTAATGTATATTAGATATTTTAGGACCTCCACAAAGATTCTATTGAAGATTTGTAAGTTGTCATTAGAAATCAAGAAGACAAAATACGTCGAATAAAGTGGTCAACTTTTTTTTTTGTTTGGTATAAGCAAACCACCATCCTTACAAAAAGTAAGAAACAGAAACAATAATTTGTATAAATAAAATGTGATTTTGACCGATAATTCATATACAATGGGTTTTTCAAGTCGTATTGTTTAGAATTACTGTATATTAGGGGTGAATATATTAATCAAAAAATTAAACCGTAACCAAATTAACCGATATAACCGAACCATTTTAATTAAATCATTACTAACATATATGGTGCGGTTTTTAATTTTGATTAATTAGATATATATGGTTTGATTATGGTTTTCATCTAAAACCGAACCAATATAAATCGAACTGAATTAATAATAATAATATATATTTTTAATATAATATAATATTAAATATATGGTATGTAATTTTATTTGGAATTGAAAATTTGAAGAGTAATTATTTGGAATTAGATTATATATATATATTCACTTTTTATAATAATAGACTTTATGTTTATGAATTTTTATAGAAAAATATTTTTATTTTTACGTCATTTTTTATCATTATGGTTAACCGATATTAATCATTAACCATAACCGACTAAAACTGTTAACCAAAATCAATATTAACCGCTACCTAATGATTATTGAAATACATTAACCAATTGTAATGGTTATGGGTCGGTTTTGACCAATAATCGAACCAAACTGCCACTACCGTATCTTATGAACTATACTATTTTTGTAATATAATTAAGGGAAGTCTCCAATAAAGTCGTTAGTTTGTAATACAAAGTTGTTAGTTTGTAATATAATTAAGAGAAGTCTCCAATAAAGTCCTAATATTTTTGGTCACTTTACGGTTTAATCCTAACATTTATTTTTTGAACAAGAAAGTTCTGATTGTTTTATATTTTGCTCAAATTAACAAAACTGTCCTTATTTTTTCTCATCAGAAAATAATAGATTATTGTATAAAATTGGATAATCGATATTTTTCTGTTCAAAAAATAAAATTTGGGATTAAACCGTAATCTAGCCTAAAATATTAAGATTTTATTGAAGATTTACCTAAACTTAATCGATTGTAGTTCAACTTAATGTACTTTTTATAATGGTTGAAACTTGTAACTTTCCATGAAAACATATCTTCCATTAATCACCAATATATATGCATCCATACAATACAATAAAGGGCCCAATAGAAAGGAGGTCGTATAGACAAATACAAACACAAAAGGGCTAATCTAAAATTCAAATACAATAGTCTACTAACAGCCTCCCTCAGTAGGAACGGGAGAAGCACGGACGTTCAAGCTGGACCAAAAATCAAAAAATAAATGAGAGGTAAGACTCTTCATGAAGATTTCAACATATTGAGAAGAAGATGGATCATGAAGAACTCGGACCTGTCCTGTGGCAACTTTGTCTCGTACAAAATGGAGTTTAATCTCAATATGCTTGGTCCGTTGGTGCTGAAATGGATTAGACAACATAAAAACAACACTAACATTGTCACAGTAGATAATAGTAGCCTGATGAGGATAACGATGAAGCTCAAGAAGCAAATTACAAATCCAACACGTCGTTTAGAAGACCATGAAAGAAGATTATGTCCAAGAAAGACACAATAACCAGAAGTTGAGCTTCTAGTGACCGGGAAACCACCCCAATGAACATCCAAATATGCAATAAGATCATGAGATGGAGAACTCAACAACTGAAGACCAAGATCTATAACATATCTAAGAATGCCTTTGAGCGCGATGAAGTGAGGTTCTCTATGGTCATGCATGTAGAGGAAAATATATTGAACAACATAAGTGATATCCGGGTGAGTGAATATGAGATATTGAAGGGCACCTCCAAGACTACGGTATAATGTAGGATCAACAACAGGGGGACCGGATCCATCAAATTTTAAAGACAGGTATGCAGGTGTACGGGCCGACTTGCAATTGAGCATGAATACACGATCAAGAATGTCAGCTGCATATTTTGCTAAGATAAGAACATGCCAGAAGCAGTAGGGATGAGCAAAAACTGAACCGAAAACCAAAAAAATCGAAAAAAACTGATATAACCAAAATTGAAAAACTGAAACCAAAGCAATAACCGATGGTTTAGGTTTGAATTTTACAAAAACCGAAAAATAACAGTTTGGTTCGGTTTTGACATATAAAACCGCCCATAAAAACCGAACCGGCCCACATATATTATTTATTATGTTTTAAACTTTTAGTTTTAGACTTTAAACTTTATCCCTTTAGTACTTTATGTTTATTTTTAACAAACTGTTAATGTTGTTAAACAACCCGACCCACCTGAGCCAAAACCCTGAAGGGACCAATATACTGATAGGTTTTGAGCATAACAACAATTCCTAAGTGTGCATGCAACCCTAATGCTTTGGATCTAGGTTTTATCTAATTGAACATGCAAACTTAAACACTAAAGGAGAAACCCTTGGTAGAAACTACAATTTTTGAAATCTACAAAAAACTAGGGTTCGGTTGCATACCTTTATTGTTATATTGTAATAAAAATAATTCCCTTGTAGATATTGAAGCTTGAGAACTTAGTTTCACAAGTGTAACACCTCTAATGACTCACAAACACACAATGCAAGAGGATGATATGAGGGAGGAGGAAAGGATCTAATTTTCGGTTTTTAGCTTCTTTAAAGAGTGGCTAAAATTCTCATGCTTAAGGACTCTATTTATAGTGCACCAAGGATGCTATGGATAACCCTAATTTGAATAAAATATCATTATCTCAAATATGGTAATTATTCATCTCCTTTGATTATCCATATATGATAAGATATTCTAGAAATTCTAGAATCGTCTTATATATATATATATATATATATATATATATATATATATATATATATATATATATATATATTATAAATTTCGTCCATACCCTTCCCTAAGAAGGTTTTGGACCCTTTTGCTTAACTATTGAACAATTGCACTTTTAGTCCCAACACTTTCAATTAATTCCTTTAATCCCAAAATTAATTCCAAATTAATTCATGATTAAATATTAATTAACAATATGATTACAAATTAATATATTATTTCCATAATATATTAATAAATCATTTATTCAAATTTATTGATCAATTAATAAATTCTTCCTCTTCCTCAATAATCATCATGTCTAGTTGCACGTGTGAAGGCAACCTAAAAGGACCATGCCGCTGTCAATTCAAGTACATACCAATTATAGTTATGGACTTGGACACCTAATCCAACAGTTTCCCACTTGGATAGGTTTAATAATTATAGTTGCAAGTATGACTTCCAACACTGACAAGCAATCGTAGCTCTCAAAACTTTTGTCGAACTCTGACCTAGTCAGTCGTGTGTCCTAAGATAAGTGATCAAACATTCCTCCGTTCTACAAGATATCATATAGACTTGAGACATGGATTATAATCATTCTCTCTGTCCAAGATTTGTTTCCCTATATCTGATATATGACGACTTATATCGGACTACAAATTGAACACATCAGTTGAGTCCAGGCTTGGCTAAGCGCTTTAGATTTCATCATCAAATCATCGAGGGCCCCATAGATATCGCTTTTTCCATTTGGGAAAATGGAACAGATAAACTTCGACTTATATGCTTGTACTATTTACTCATCAAATCACATACAACAATACGTTTTATAACATCAAGTTACTGATGCGTTTATGTATTATCAATGCACAACTGACTTGTAAACAACTCATATATCTCCGTTTCAAGAATATAAGATATTATCATCTCAAATTACTCGTGCTAAAATCCATGAAGTAATTCTTTGAGTGTGGGTTAATCCAATACTTAAAATCCCCATTTTCAATACTCATGAACATTGCAACAAACCATTGCTATGTCTAACCCCTTAGACAATCTACAGTCTGATTCATGACAGTCTTAATTCACTACTTACTTCCAAAAGTATGATCGACTGTGGATGTTTAAATAATCCAATTATTCGGGAAGTAAAACATGCGAAATGAAACACAGTAATAACCTAATTAACTATGGTCTCAATACTATTGAATACAAATAAAAAACTTATTATTTATTCACCATATTAATTAGACTTTATTAATTGTATAATGTTTCGATTAATCAATTAAACACTTGAATTAAACATCAGTCATGCCATGTTATTAACATGCATACTATGTCTCTTTATGGTCGTTCCTTTGTGAACATATTAAGTGGACATAATTTCAACGATGCCTATTTCACAATTCCAAATCCTTATTACAAGTGTATCAATTCCAAATTCTTGTCACCACTAAATGTGTTAGAGTCTAACCTTGCATGCAATATCCTTTTGTGATGACGTGGCGTCAAAGTCACCGAGACTTAGCCAATGATGTCACAAAATTCTCCATCGAAACTTTTGTTACTTAAACAATTTCATGGTGATGAAGTATCAAATTCAAGGTAACTCCTTGCACACCTTCCTTGTGTTAAGGTTTCTAACTCACATGTATATTTCAATAACCGACTCCTACTATGGAAATATTTCCATATTACCATATGACCATCAATTCCGAACAAGAGTCACCTCCATTCAGAATTATGTCAATGTGGTCTGTCCAAATTAATACTATACTTCCAACTATCCACAAACAACCAATCTTTAGTAAACTGCATATTGTTCTTGAAAGTTGTGTTGGATAAGGTGTCTAAGTCCATAACTATTTCGGGCTTGTACTTGACCCGACCCGGCATGGTCCATTTGGGTTGCATGGCACCATGCAATTGGATAGACTAAATGAGAGAAATAACACGTGGAGATTATTAATATATTATAAGTTCTAATATATTAATAATATTATTTGATTAGTTGATCAAAGAATTAATTTGGAATTAATTAAGTGATCAAAGGATAACTAATTAAATATATGGGTTGATTATGTAAATCATCCATATCTTGTATAGTGGGCTAAGAGGCTCCATGGATTATCAAGTTGGGTTCTACCCATAGGATGCTCCATGGATGCTCCATGGGAGTTACAAACCCATGGGTCATGGAAATGAAGAGTCATGACACATTAGGGTTTACATGGTGTAACCCTAGATGTGTCAACACTATATAAGAAGCATATTCTCCACCAAAATCGGCACTACTACTAAGAAACAAGAGGGCTTGGCCGATTTTGAGAAGTGTGTGTTATCTCAAGAGTCTTTCCAAGAGTATTTGGTGTTGTGTGAAGCATTTGAGGCATCACACTTGGGGTGCTAGGCTCACAAGGTTTCAAGGAACACAAGCAACAACAAGGTAAGTTATTCTATCTATGATTCAAGTTAAAATTGTTCCCCTTGTATGCTAGATAGGAATATAACCTTGGAATTCAACTTTGCATGATAATTAGACAAACATAGATCCAAGGTTATTAGGGTTGCATGTACACTTAGGAAGTGTTAGAATGCTCAAAACCCATCAGTGGTATCAGAGCCTAGGCTTGTTTGTTTGTTATTTGTGCTTAAAAGTTGAAGAAAGTCGAAAATCTTGCTGTCTGACTGATGGACTCGGCGAGTCCATGGGGAGGACTCGACGAGTTCATGTGTATCTTCAACCTACTCGGCGAGTAGAATTATGCACTCGGCGAGTAGGGTCGACAGAGTGCAGAATTTCGACTTGTGTTGCTGGAAATGGATTAGAATCATTACCCTAAAATGTTTTGGTACTTGAAAACTTATTTTAGAAGGTGTAATGTCTTTTCTAACTCATTTACAACAACTAGTCATCAAAATTACAAAGATTAAATGTGATTTTGATTCTTGAAAGTGTTCATGTTCATGTTCTTGTTCTTATGATGTTTAGATGATCATAGGAATTATTTGTAACCTATGTGGTAGATTAATTCATGATCATAATGTGTTTTAATGGAGTCCATAACTTGTCCTCAAGTTATGGAAAACCAAAAGTCTCTTGGATTAAAAAACCATTAAAAGAACACAAGAGTTAGGAAAATGAAAAATTCTCATTTTATTACTCTATTAAACTCATAAGTTACAAGAAATGAAAAGTTTTGAAAGATTACAAAACTTGCCCTCAAGTTTTGGAACAAGTAAAGTTAAGTTAAAACTTTAGTTCCAACCCCTAGAATTTTAAAAGTTAAAATTCAACCCTTATACTTATATTATTATGATTTAATAATTATATATATGTATAAGAACAAAGTCGTCTTACCGCTAGTACGCCTCATTCACGAAGCCGGTCTATAAGGTGGGTATAAGGTTGTTGCCTATAAAATGGTGACTTAATGGGTGTCCACTCTCACCCACCGCTTGCTTGATCGGTGGAGGGTCGTTAGCCGAACGGGTAAGACAAGGACTTATTAATTCTCATTCAAAGTATGATGAATATTATAAAGTAACTAAATGTTTTATTAAATTCCCAATCTTAGTTACTTTAGGAAAAAATGTGAATAAGGTGCTATTCCATGAAATTACACTTTACACTTTGATTAAGTCGTTGGTGGAGCGTGTGTGGTTAACCGGCACACTAACTTGGACTTAACAAGGTAGGTAAAGGGTGACTTAAGGTTTATTATAGTATCGATGGAGCGTGTGTGGTTAACCGGCACATCGATTGAGTGATAAACTTTAAGGGTACCAAGTGATTTGCATGGTTACTTCACACCTCGTTTTGTGATCCTCGGTATCCCAGTCACAAAACCTGGAGGGCACACTCGAGATTGAAACATGCCTTTGAAAAGTTCATTGAATCTCAAAGAATCTAGGAATTTCTAAGAACCATTCAAAAACCTAATACTAAAATATTGCGGTTTTCGTGGTGGAAATTGGTGAATCGTCATTCACCTACCTTTCAAATATGATATAGCTTAGATTACGGCATACCTCTTCTAAGTTATATTATATTGTGATTGGATCCTAGCCTTAATATTACATTTGGGTGTTTTATTAAGGACTCTCTTATATCTAAACTAATCTTGTCCTCCTTCCTTCAGATGTCTTTCAACAATGCTTCTGGCTCTAATCCTAATGGCTCCTTTTCCCTTATGAACTTGTGTGGGAAAGTCACCTTTGATGGATCCAACTTCAATGAGTGGATCAGAAACATCAGGATGATTACCCGCTACGAGGACAAAGAATATGTCCTTGACAAGGAGCTTAAGGAGATTAATGAGTCCACTGCAACTCCTCAGGAGATCGCTGAGTTTCGGGCACATGAAAGGGATGCTACGAAAGTGGCTTGCATCATGACGGCCACGATGACAGCGGAACTCCAAAAGTCTTATGAAGATTTCTACCCTTATGACATGCACCAAGATTTGATGGAAAGATACCATCAAAGTGCAAGACAAGAGAGGTATGAAATCATCTGCTCCATGATAACAACCATGATGAAGGACGGGGAATCCGTCACGAGCCACATGCAGAAAATGCAAAGGTATGTGGATCGTTTGCTGAAGCTTAATGTGAACTTCCCGGAGGATCTTGCAATAGATATTATTTTGCATTCCTTACCATCGTGCTATGATCAATTCCGCATGACATATCACATGAACAAGGAAGAAGTCACCCTCAGCAAACTTCAGGGACTTCTCAAGACCGCAGAAACAGGTCTTAAGGGGAAGTCGGTTGCTATCACTCCTACTCAAAACTCTACTCCGGTTTTGGCAATCGGGAAGAATCGAGGGAGGAAGAGAAAGAGCTCTTCTAAGGGTACCAAGGCTCGGACCCTTGATGGCTCTTCTTCAAGTGGAACCAAGAAAGGTTTCGTTACTCCTTCTTCTGACCCAAAAGAGGCTGAATGCTTCTATTGCCATGAAAAAGCTCATTGGAAGCGGAACTGCCCAAAATACCAGCAAGATGTGAAGGATGGGAAAGTTAAACCCAACCATGCAGGTATTTACACTATCATTTCTAATAACTCACCCCATTCTAAATCTTGGGTCCTTGATACCGGTTGTGGTATTCACATTTGTTGTGACTTGCAGGGACTAAGAAGAAGTGAGGATGTGGAGCAAGGAAGGATAAACTTGATCATGGGGAATAGGAAAGCTATACCTGTTACCAAGATTGGAGTTTATACTTTATCGCTAAGTAGTGGGTTTAGTTTAGATTTGAATAAGTGTTGTTATTCGCCAGGAATGGCAAGAAATATTATTTCCTTTCATGCTTTGTACAAACAAGGGTTTACCTTTTCATTTAATAATGAAGTTGGTTCTATAGAAGTTTTCTATAATAATGTCTTTTATTTTAAAGCATTACCTTGTGATGGTGTGTATGAAGCTGTATCTGTTGTAGATAACTTGGGAAATAATGTTTTGTGTATTGATTCTACTAATAATAACTTGGATAAAGCATCATTATGGCATTGTCGTCTTGGACATATAAGCAAGAAACGCATAGGCCAACTCCAAAAAGATGGAGTCTTGGAGTCGTTTGACCTAAAGTCAGATGATAGTTGCGAATCATGCTTACTTGGAAAAATGACAAAGTCACCCTTCACAGGTTCATGTGAGAGGGGTGAAGGTTTGTTGGACCTTATACACACGGATGTGTGTGGACCATTCAAACATGCCACAAGGGATGCTAATCGTTATTATTTGACTTTTACTGATGATTATAGTAGATATGGATATGTCTACTTGATCAAGCATAAGTCAGAGACTTTCGAGAGGTTTAAGGAATTTAAACAGGAAGTCGAGAATCAATTGGGCAGGAATATTAAGATGCTTCGATCCGATCGTGGTGGTGAGTATCTTAGTTCAGAGTTCCTCGACTATCTAAGGGAATGTGGGATAGTCTCACAATTGACACCTCCCAGGACACCACAGTTGAATGGTGTGGCTGAGAGGCGTAATCGAACCTTGTTAGATATGGTTCGTTCCATGATGAGTCGAGCTACGCTACCAATCTCATTCTGGGGGTATGCCTTAGAGACTGCCGCCCATATCCTCAATCTAGTCCCTACAAAGAAAGTTGCCAAAACTCCTCACGAGATGTGGACTGGTAAAGTACCTAAACTAGACCACATCAAGATTTGGGGTTGCGAGGCTTTCGTGAGACGCGAGACTCATGATAAGCTCGAACCTCGAAGCGAGAGGTGTATTTTCATCGGCTACCCACAGCATTCCTTTGGTTACCTCTTCTACAGACCTAGTGACAATGTGGTCTTTGTAGCAAGAAGAGGAGTCTTTCGAGAAAGAGAGTTTATAAGCCAAGGAGACAGTGGGAGGCAAATTGATCTTGAAGAAATTCAAGAATCAAGCGATGAAGGAACTTCAAACTCTAGCCCTCAACTTGAGGAGGAAACTCCTGTTGAGCAAATTGACAAATCTGTACCTCTGAGACGTTCCACGAGAGTTAGGAGTGCACCTGAGCATTACTATGGATTCCATATTACTGCAGAAGGTGAGACACTTATTAGTGATGAAACACTAGTAAGTCAAGATGACCCTAACAGCTACGAGGAAGCCATGGCAGGCCCCGAGTCTGCTAAATGGAAAGAGGCTATGGATAGCGAGATACAATCCATGTATGACAATCAAGTTTGGAACTTGGTTGAGAATGTACCAGGTCGTAAGACAGTAGGGTGCAAATGGGTCTTCAAGAAGAAGACTGACATGGATGGTAAAGTACACACTTATAAGGCTAGACTGGTTGCAAAGGGCTTCTCTCAAATTCCTGGAGTGGACTATGATGAGACCTTTTCTCCAGTAGCCAAGATTAAGTCTATTCGGGTTCTGTTAGCCATAGCTGCGTTTCATGATTATGAAATATGGCAGATGGATGTCAAAACCGCTTTCCTTAATGGGAGATTGGCTGAAGATGTTTACATGAGTCAGCCAGAGGGTTTTGTCAGCAATGAGTACCCTAATAGAGTGTGTAAGCTTGAGAAATCCATTTATGGATTGAAGCAAGCACCTCGCAGATGGAATCTTTGCTTTGATGAAAAGGTCAAGGAATTTGGCTTTTCTAGGAGTGAAGATGAATCTTGTGTGTATGTCAAGGCTAGTGGGAGTATAGTTAGCTTTTTGGTATTGTATGTGGATGACATACTACTCATAGGAAACGACATTCCAACCCTGCAGGAAGTAAAGTCCTGGCTTGGGAAGTGTTTCGCTATGAAGGACCTTGGTGAAGCTGCCTATATTCTAGGGATAAGAATCTTGAGAGATCGGAGTAAAAGACTAATTGGACTTAGTCAGAGTACCTACTTGGATAAGGTGCTGAAGCGATTCAGCATGCAGGATTCCAAGAAAGGAGAGTTACCCATCCAGAGTAACACCAGATTGAGTAAGACACAAAGCCCTAGCACTGAGGCTGAGATAGCAGAAATGAGTCGAACACCTTATGCTTCGGCTGTAGGATCGATCATGTATGCTATGACGTGTACTCGACCCGATGTAGCTTTTGCCTAGAGCATGGTTAGCAGGTATCAGGCGAACCCTGGCAAGGCACACTGGACTGCGGTAAAGAATATCCTCAAGTACCTACGGAGGACTAAGGACTGGGTCCTTACCCTCGGTGGGAGTGATGACTTGAGAGTTGTAGGGTATAGTGATGCTAGCTTCCAGACTGATAGGGATAATTTCCGCTCTCAGTCGGGCTGGGTCTTTACCCTAAACGGAGGAGCAATTTCTTGGAAGAGTTCCAAGCAAGAGACAGTGGCAGATTCTACTTGTGAATCAGAGTATATTGCAGCTAGTGAAGCAGCAAAGGAAGCGATATGGCTGAAGAACTTCATTGGAGACCTTGGAGTTGTACCAGCTATTAAAGAGCCAATGGAAATTTTCTGTGATAGTGAAAGTGCTGTTGCCTTAGCTAAGGAACCAAGGGATCATGGGAGATCCAGACACATCGACAGAAAATACCATTTCATCAGACATCGGATCGAAGAAGGACTCCTCATGGCAAAGAGGGTATCATCGGATGAGAACCCAGCAGATCCCCTCACGAAGGGACTGAGTAGGGTTAAGCATCTCCAGCATGCTCGGAGCATAGGGCTGAAGGATGATATAAGTTTTAGTAGTTAGATAACCCAGAAATTTGTAAAGTGTAATTGACATTTGATGATGAATAAAAGGTGTTTTATTTATGAGTAAAGTGTTGCTATCTCTTGTCAATCGTTTACTATATTTCTTTTGCATGTTTTGACTTCCAGAATAATTTTGTTTGGTGTAACATATTATTCAAACCTCCACAGTCGGTCATATGTCGGAAGTAGGTATGAATCAAGACTGTCATGATGGGTTGTAGAGGTCCAAGGTGTTGGACAAGGCTACAACAATCATGAGTGCTCATAAGTTCTGAGCATTGGACTCAACCCACGCTCACTGGAATCACTTCATGGAATTCTATCTCGAGTGATCGTGAGACGGTAATATCATATAAGTTTTCAAACCTAGAGATATGATTTGTTACTTACAAGTTGGTTATGCATTGACTGTACGAAACCGCATTGGTAACTCGATGTTATAAAACGTACTTTTGTGTGTAATTCAATGAGTGGTAGAACAAACATATGAGTCGAAGTTTATCTGTTCCTTCTTGGATTAGAAGCTGATATCTGGGCCCCTCGATGATTTTGTTTTGACCCATGTACCGGGCCCGGTCAGAACTAAGTTGATGTGTTCAATTAAGTTCTATGTCAAACAAATCGGAAATCGAGAAACAAATGCTGGACAAGAAGTAAGACAATGTTCCATGTATTTGTCCGGCTGATATCTAGAACGGAGGATTATATGATCACTTATCTTAAATGGCGTACTGTCATCTTCTCAGTTCCGAGAAACCTTGAAAGAGCTACGATTGCCGGACGGTTCCTGAAGTACTAGAGATATAGTTATTAGACTTATCCAAGTGGGAGACTGTTGGATAAGGTGTCTAAGTCCATAACTATTTCGGGCTTGTACTTGACCCGACCCGGCATGGTCCATTTGGGTTGCATGGCACCATGCAATTGGATAGACTAAATGAGAGAAATAACACGTGGAGATTATTAATATATTATAAGTTCTAATATATTAATAATATTATTTGATTAGTTGATCAAAGAATTAATTTGGAATTAATTAAGTGATCAAAGGATAACTAATTAAATATATGGGTTGATTATGTAAATCATCCATATCTTGTATAGTGGGCTAAGAGGCTCCATGGATTATCAAGTTGGGTTCTACCCATAGGATGCTCCATGGATGCTCCATGGGAGTTACAAACCCATGGGTCATGGAAATGAAGAGTCATGACACATTAGGGTTTACATGGTGTAACCCTAGATGTGTCAACACTATATAAGAAGCATATTCTCCACCAAAATCGGCACTACTACTAAGAAACAAGAGGGCTTGGCCGATTTTGAGAAGTGTGTGTTATCTCAAGAGTCTTTCCAAGAGTATTTGGTGTTGTGTGAAGCATTTGAGGCATCACACTTGGGGTGCTAGGCTCACAAGGTTTCAAGGAACACAAGCAACAACAAGGTAAGTTATTCTATCTATGATTCAAGTTAAAATTGTTCCCCTTGTATGCTAGATAGGAATATAACCTTGGAATTCAACTTTGCATGATAATTAGACAAACATAGATCCAAGGTTATTAGGGTTGCATGTACACTTAGGAAGTGTTAGAATGCTCAAAACCCATCAAGTTGTTTGACAACTTCAATCACACCTTGTTCTAGTCCTTATCCCTCTCAATGCCCTAGGCAGTTGGAAAATCATAACAAGTGAATATTATATCATATGCAATCAACCCTATATCTAAAGCATATGGCAATTGATTCATAATGTCTTATACAAAGACTTGATATATGTTTAGTCTCTTACTATAATATTTCCATAAATCGAATTTACTATGTTGAAACATTTCAACACGATATTCATATATTTCAAAGACTAAGCTTTATTAAATCCTCCAATCTAAACTTTTAGATTTGAAATGAAGTATGAGTGTCCTCTCCCTTAAGCCTTAGTTATAATGAAACAACTTCCAAACTCTGCAACTTGCAATTTGAAAACCTTGTTTCCTATAAATAATATTTCCAACTTGCAACACTAAGCATAACAGTTATACTCTTGCTAGCATAACATTTATGCTTCTATTTGCATAATTATGCTCCTACTAGCATAACACTTATGCTTCTCACTTCATAACAATTATGCTCCCACTAGCTTTGACATGTACCTGGAAATCAAATGGACTTCCAGAAATCAGTACTTATTGACTTTCTTAACAAAGTGTGGATTTATGATACGTAATGCTTCGATAAGTCTTCAACTAGACTTCTCAAGCTCATACACCTTCATTAGATAACATGTGTGTGTGTTTAAACCATTTTAGAACTTAAAACAATAAGTCTTGAACGTTTAAACTATTTCTTGCCATTTTTCACAATTCGAACTATGAAAAGGGATGATGTAATCATATGCGAATTGGAGAACGCAATTATCACAACTGCTAACCATAATGGTACTTACCAGATTTAAAATCAACTAGCGAAAGTGTTTCCTCATAACCATTCTCATGAATTAGAGTGAAACCTTATACCACTTAGATTTTATGGTGTATGTGTTCCTATCCATGTGAATTTATCATTACCAACCTACAATCATAAGATAAGGCTGATGACAAAACCAAAACCAATTTTAGTTTTTTTTCTTCCATGGACTGAATTTGCTTGTTCTTAATTTCTTGCCTTTTGGTAGCACAAGGGCCTACCAATGCTTCTGTGTTGTTAAGCAGCTCACCCATATTGACCAAGGTACTATTACTGACCAATGTGCTCTGCCTTTTGCAGTCAAATGAGAACCATAGAACTCATAAGCATTGCCCACATAACAAGAAGGTGCACATAAACAAGAATGTGTCAATTGAACACAATAGGTTATCAACCTTCGGTTGTCTGCTAGTGATAACTAAAATGTTTATTCTCGATTGATTCCTAAAACTTTTCAAGATCAATAAGGCTCCCACTGACTTCTTGACATATAATTTTTTTTCTTCAAGGAACATTCTTTGACGAGCAAAACAAATATTCAAAAGTTAGTATGGATTCTTGACAAGAGAACACTTCATATAATTGGTCTTAGCTCATCCTTTGTTTCAACCAAAACATCACAACTACCAATTTCAAATGTGTCAGAGTAAGAGAACATTATTACTCCACATTTCATGAGGTGTTATAAACCTACTTAGTTTGTAATAAGCTTCAAGATACGATTTATAGTTACTAGACTAGGACTCTAAAACTTGATTGAAAACGAAGTATGATTCACCCCTCGATTAAATCATTCCAACAATACTCGATTCCTATTAGTCAAAACAATTTCACTAAGATGTTCTTCGATGATCAATTTATTACATGGTTCCATAATCATTATGAACATCATAAAACATGATACTAATGTACTCTTCTTTCTTTCAGATTGGAGAAACCTTTTTCTCTCTGCCTAATAGATTCTTCTTATTCGTTCTATTACACTTTGAAAACTTTTCAAAGTGTTAGAATTCTGCTTAATCTTATAAACACAACCATGTTGACTGAAACATTGGTAAACCATAACGAATAGAGTTATCGTTCTTTATGGTGGATCTAAATAGTCCACATCAATGTGTACTAGATCCTTTAGTCCTTAATTGGACTCACATAAACATGTGATCAACGAATTATTCATGATCTTCCAATGATCAAGATTCTCATACACCACATAATACGAATTGTACGAATCCAATTTTCTATCCAATTGAAACTTGGGTGATGAGAATCCCGTTTTACTCGGTTGATTATAACATTTCCACAATCGACATAATTTAGAATCGAATCCATATTTAACATTGCTAATAATAGAAATATAACCACCAATTCTCATAAATAGCATTGTAAGGAAATACAAAGTAAATAAATAAAAAATTCACTTTATTGATAATATGCAGAAAATTTTTGTCATTACAATGCAAAATATGAAAACGATGTTTCTAGATATTTCCTAAGCAATCTATTAATCTATCATAACTCATATGCAGCAACTTTCAAAATCTGATCATCGAACCATGCGACCGAAATCCATCTCTCACGATCAGATTCAACTTACTCTTATCAAGCTTCCTTCTTTCTCTTAGATCTTGCAAAAACATAAAAATGTGACTATCACATCATGTATCAAGAATCTATGAATAAGAACTTAATAAAATACAGTCAGATAGTGGATGTACGTGAAGTAGAGTCATACGACTTGACTTGACCATCTCTGAAATCTTTCAGGTATTCTGGGCAGCTTCGTATCCAATGCCCCTTGAATTTACAATTGAAACATATGGACTTTTTAGGAATAGTACATGGGACTATCTCAGGATTAGCCTTTCTATATACCATATGGTCAAACAGTTTGATCTTGGCCGATTCCTTTCCATTGGGAAGAGAAATCTTTTTCGGACTCCCTATGTTGCCATTTTTAACGTCCATGGAAACTCTGGAGATGGATCCTTCAAACATATTTGCTTGTTTTGTGCTCTTAAGCATTTCTGATTCAGCAACAATCAACATGTATGTAAGATCAATTAGTGTCACGTTGTGGTCCTTCTCATAGAAGTCTTTAATGAACTGACTATATGAGTCAGGAAGCGAAAGAAGAACCAAATCAATGGCCAACTCCCTTGGGAAAACGACACCCAACATTTCCAATCTGTCGATGTGTGATTTCATTTTCAGAACATGCACACACATAGACTTTCCATCTTGATGTTTTTTTGCCAATAAGGCTTGAGTGACTTCGTATTTTTCAGCTTGAAGATAACATGGCTCAGGGAGAATTACTGGAGGAGGTGGAGGGAAAGTTGGAGAAGCATGATTTCCAGTTCCACCATTGCTTGAAGAAGGGAGAATTCTTTCACCTTGATTGTGGGAGATCATCTTCAGATAAAGGAAAAACATTTCCAAAAGAAGGAAGAGAACCATTGTTGTCTTGACTCAACATATATAAAGGGAGAAAAGAGAATTCAAGTTAGTTGATTTTAATCCTTAATTATGAACCCAAAAAAATATAAATTAAGGCTAGGATCCATATTTTCGATTCGAATTTTGAAGAGGGATGTCATAATCAAATTCGAATCTATTTTAGGTAGGTAAAGCATTTACCATTTTCAATCTTATGATACTACTAGATCTTTTGAGATTCATTGAACTGTTCAATGGTATGTTTAATCTCGATTATGCTCTCACTTTGTGACCGGGATGTCGGGGATCACAAACGAGATGTGAACAACCATGCAAGTTAGCTTGGTACTGTCGATGTCATTTACCATCTAATTAATGTGCCGGTTAACCACACACACTCCATTAGTCAATGATAATTTTTGAGACACCAATTGCCAACAATATTAGTCGCACATTAGTGTGCTGGTTAACCACACACGCTCCACTAACGACCAATAAGGTGCAATGTGCAATTTCATGGGTTAGCATCAAATTCACATTTTTCCTAAAGCAACTAAGAGTGAGATTTTATAAAAACATTTAGTTACTTTATATATCGTTATATTTATTAATGAGAGTTTAGTGTCCTATCAAACTCACTCGGCTAATGACTCTCCACTAGTCTAGAGAGCGGTGGGTAAGAGTGGATACCCAATGGCGGTCATTTTATAGGCTGCTTCCTTAAACTCCCCTTATAGTCCAACTTCGAGAATGAGGCCTACTAACGGTAAAAGTAACTTCTCTTTTATATATATATATATATATATATATATATATATATATATATATATATATATATATATATATATATATATATAAACTTTTAATTTTTCAATATATAAGGGTGTATTTTAAACATTTAAAATACTAGGGTTCTTAAATTTAAAATTTTCAAAATTAAACTATTTAATTTAAATTTTAAATCTTAAAATCAATGGTGTATTTTTAAAACCTTTCAAAAATACCAGGTTATTTTTTTTTAACAATTAAATTAACAAATTAGTTTTATCTTTATCAAAAACTTAACCCAATCATGAATTCATGATAAGGATACAAAAGTACTGATTAAAATATCTAATTTTAAACAGTTAAAACAAATTTAGGGTATTTATCATAATCAATCCATGAAACAATTATCGAAACTGAAAATGCAAGATCTAACAGTGCAACTCGCCAAGTTAGGCGATGCACTCGTCGAGTTGATGTCAACTTGTTGAGTTCCATGATGAACTCGTCGAGTTCGATGAGCAGAATGACGATTTTGTTCCATTCTCCTTTGAACAATTCACAATTGCATCATATTCAATAAAAAACTAATCCTAGGCTATGATACCACTGATGAGTTTTGAGCATAACAACAATTCCTAAGTTTGCATGCAACCCTAATGCTTTGGATTTAGGTTTTCTCTGATTGAACATGCAAACTTAAACACTAAAGGAGAAACCCTAGGTAGAAACTATAGTTTTCGAAATCTATATAAAACTAGGGTTTGGTTAGATACCTTTATTGTTATATTGTAATAACAATAATTCCCTTGTAGATATTGAAGCTTGAGAACTTATTGTCACAAGTGTAACACCCCTAATGGCTCACAAACACACAATGCAAGAGGATGATATGAGGGAGGAGGAAAGGATCCAGTTTTTGTTTTTTAGCTTCTTCAAAGAGTGGCTGAAATTCTCATGCTCAAGGACTCTATTTATAGTGCACCAAGGATGCTATGGATAACCCTAATTTGAATAAAATATCATTATCTCAAATATGGTAATTATCTACCTTCTTTGATTATCCATATATGATAAGATATTCTAGAAACTCTAGAATCATCTTATATATATTATAAATTTCGTCTACACGCTTCCTTAGGAAAGTTTTGGACCCTTTTGCTCAACTATTGAACAATTGCACTTTTAGTCCCTACATTTTCAATTAATTCCTTTAGTCCCAAAATTAATTCCAAATTAATTTCTGATTAAATATTAATTAACAATATGATTACTAATTAATATATTATTTCCATAAAATATTAATATATAATTTATTCCAATTTATTAATCAATTAATAAATTATTCGTTCTTCCTCAATAATCATATTGTCTAGTTGCACGTGTGACGGCAACCCAAAAGGACCATGTCACTCTCGATTCAAGTACATACCAATTATTGTTATGGACTTAGACACCTAATCCAACATATACCTGAGTCCTAGCTTGCCCCGCTTCCTGAACCGGATGACACCTTTCCAAGTTAGCACCTTTAGGAGAACCATATCTCCCACCTGAAACTCCAAGTCTGACTGGCGCCTGTCAATATAACTCTTCTGCCAACTCTGAGCTCTATGGAGCGTGCTCCGAACCTGCTGAATCAACTCAGTGGTCTTGAGCACAACCTTAGTATTCCCCATGACCCGCTGACTGACCTCCCCTCAACAAATCTGGGTCCTGCACTTCCTCCTATAGAGCATCTCAAAAAGAGGTCGATCAATGCTAGCGTTATAACTGTTGTTATACGAAAATTCCGCTAACGGAAGTTATGTATCCCAAATTCCACCGAAATATAACACGCACGCACGCAGCATATCCTCAAGAGTGTAAATTATCCCCTCACTCTGACCATCGGTCTGCGGATGAAATGATGAACTGAAAAGGAGACGAGTGCCCATATCGACATGAAATCACTTCCAAAATTTGGAAGTAAAAACAACATCTCTATTTGAAACCACTGATATCGGTACCCCATGACATGCCACTACCTCCCGAACATAAATCTCAACCAACGTCTCTACAGATATACTCTCCTAGATCGGAATGAAATGCGTGCTCTTGGTCAAACGATCCACGATGACTCAAATAGAATCCACTCCATGCGCAGTCCTAGGAAGCTTTGTGATGAAATCCATGGTGATGTCTTCCTATTTCCATACGGGAATCTCCAATGGCTGCATCTTGCCATGAGGTCGCTGATGTTCGACCTTGACCTTCCTACTGGTCAAACAGCGCTCCACATACCATGCTACGTCCCGCTTCATGCAGAGCCACCAATAATCAGGACGGAGATCCTTATACATCTTCGTCGCCTGGGGATGGATGGAGAACCTCAACTCTTGGGCGTCCTCCATCAGAACTCGGCATACGCTGCCCAAATAAGGAACCCATACCCATTGATGCAGTGTCAACAATCCACGACTATTAAAATCGAAGGAAGCCACCTGACCCACAATGCGCTCACTCTTCTGGTGCTCTTCCTTCATAGCCTCGACCCGAGCCTCACGGATCCGCTCCAGCAATGGAGTAATCACTATCATCCTCATGCATATATCTCTTATCAGAGTAGCGACTACCTTGCGGCTAAGAGCATCGGCCACCACATTGGCCTTCCCTGGGCGATAAAGGATCTCACAATCATAATCCTTCACTACATCCAACCAATGACACCGCCTCATATTCAGGTTCAGCTGATCCATCAAATACCTCAGGCTCTTATGGTCCATGTAAATATAACAATGAACTCCATAGAGGTAATGCCACCAAATCTTGAGGGAGAAAAAAACGACCCCCAACTCTAAATCGTGTGTTGGGTAGTTCGCCTCATGAGGCTTTAGCTACCTCGAAGCATAAGCGATCACGCGACCCACTGCATCAACAACGCACCTAAACCCGTGATCGAGGAATCACAATAAACCACAAAATCATCAACACCCTCTGGCAGGCTCAGAATCGGTGCTTTACACAACCGCTGTCTAAGAGTCTCAAAAGTTGCCTGCTGCTCAGGCCCCCAACGAAATGTTACCGACTTCTTGGTCAGTCGGGTCAATGGAACAACGATCTTGGAGAAATCTTGGATGAATCTCTGATAGTAACCCGCCAGACCAAGAAAACTACGAATCTCAAATGGAGACCTCAGAACCTCCCACTGCATCACGAGCTCAACCGTGGCTAGATCGACTAGATTCTGGTTGACAAGGTGCCACAGAAACTGCACATCGCAAAACCAGAACTCGCACTTGGAGAGCTTTGCACAAAGTCTCTACCTCCTCAATGTATCAAGCCCTTCCCTCAAGTGCTCCTCATGCTGCTCCTGAGTCTTGGAATAGACCAAGATATCATCAATAAAGACTATCACAAACCGATCCAACATCATTCTACACACACGGTTCATGAGATCCATGAACACGACAGGAGCATTAGTAAGCCCATATGGTATCACCACGAACTCATAATGACCATATCGAGTCTGGAAAGGTATCTTCTGTACATCCTCATCCCGGACCCACATCTGATAATAACTCGATTGCAGATCAATCATGGAGAACCAAGATGCACCTTGAAGCTGGTGAAAAAGATCATCAATCCTCGAAAGAAGATAACGGTTCTTCAACGTTACCTTATTCAACTCCCGGTAGTCGATACACATACGATGATACCCATCCTTCTTCTTCACAAACAGAATCGGGGCTCCCCAAGGGGAACTGCTCGACCTAATGAATCCCTTATCTAACAGCTCCTGCAGCTATGTAGACAACTCCTGCATCTTAGGAGGAGCCAGCCAATATGGTGTTTTAGATATCAGAGCTGCACCTAGAACCAAATCGATCCTAAACTCCACCTGCCTCTCCGGAGGTACCCCTGGAAAATCCTCCGGGAACACATCTGGATAATCTCATACAATCAAAAAATCTTCCACAGTCGCCTTACCATTATCCCAGGTATCCATGACAAAGATGACGAAAGCCGAGCAACCCTGATGAAGATAGCGTCTGGCCCTCATTGCAGAACACATAGTCGGCCCATGTTGCGGTCTCTCACCTTGAATCACCAACTCTCCCCCACTTGGGGTCCGAACCCGCACTAACTGCTACTCACAGTTGATCACTGCCGCATTAGGTCTCAACTAATCCATGCCCATGATGACCTTGTTTCCAGGCAGAGGGATGAGAACCAGATCAACCGGATAGCGCTTTTTGAATAACTGGAGAGTACAACCCTGATGAACTCTCTCAACCCTAACCGTCCTATCATCAACAATCTCCATATCAAGAGGATGATCCAGTTCCCCTGGAGCTCCAACAAATCTCTTGCTAAGCGCAAGAGACACAAAAGATCTGGTAGCCTCAGATCAAATAATACCAAAGCAGAGATACCATTCACAAAGAATGATCCTATATAAAACACATAAACCTAAGCAACAATTCAATATAAATAAAAAGATAAGGAGAAGATACATACCCGTCACAAAATTGGGAGCTGTACGCGTAACATCCCCCTCTGGCACATATCACAATATTGTCCACTTTGGGCCACTTGGCACGAGGACTTCCTGAGGGGTCACCCATCCCAGTATTACTGCCGCCCGAGTATGCTTAACTGCAGAGTTCTTATGGGATCTGCTGCCCTCACGGCTTTAAAATGCATTATGATAGGGAAAGTATCCATACCCCTTATAAGGAATGCTTAGTTCTCCTTCCCAACCGATGTGGGATCAGGTGCAACTAACCTACCCTCCTTCACCCCCCCCCCCATTATAGAGTTCGACGTCCCTGTCGAACACATTGACCCATGCCCCATCTCTGATATCATTTGTATATTTTGGGTTTTTATTAATTTGTTTTTGTGAACTTTAAAATTATGATGGGTTTGTTTTGACATGCAAGTAACATTGGTAATGCTTTTGAAATTATCATAATAAGTCTTCCACAATGTATTCTATTAAATAATTGTTTTAAAAATAAAAAAAATGGATGAAAATTCATAATGTTACAAGTTGGTATCAGAGATGGGGCACGATTCGATGTGTTCGACGGGGACGTCAAACCCTATAATGGGGGGTGAAGGAGGGCATGTTAGTTGCACCTGATCCCAAATCGGCTGGGAAGGAGAAATAAGCATTCCTTATCAGGGGTGTGGATACCTTCCCTGCCACAACGCATTTTAAAGTCGTAAGGGAAAAAGATCCCATAAGAACTTTGCAGTTAAGCGTGCTTGGACGGGAGTAGTAGTAGGATGGGCAACCCCTTGGGAAGTCCTCGTGTCGAGTGGCCCAAAGTGGACAATATTGTGATACGTGTCAGAGGGGGATGTTACAGGAAACACCTCCTCTGCCGTCCGCCAGAAAGCCCTACTCTTCGCTATAGGCGCATCTGCCCGGCCCTGACGGTCGTTAGTAATCCTCAAAGTTGTAAGAGAGGGTGCTGAAACCGGTCCTACTGCAGCTAAACTCGGACACTAGGCCTTCTTGTGGTCCCTCTGATTGTAATGAAATCAAATCAAATCTGATCCCTGGGTGGTGGTAGCAGTACAATCCCTGCTATAATGACCAGTCCGACCGCACTTGAAGCAGCCAGAGCCACCACCACTACCGGTCCTGCACTTACCCTCATGTTGTTGGATTAGTGTCTAAGTCCATAACCATTTTGGTATGTACTTGACCCGATGGTGCATGGTCCTTTTGGGTTGCCTTCACCAAAGCAACTTGATAGGATGAATTATGGAGAAAGAGGATTAATTATGATTTATTAATATATTATGAGAATAATATATTAAAGGAGAAATCATATTTTTTAATTAATATTAGTCAATAATTAATTAAGAATTAATTTTGTGGCTAAAAGACATTAGTTAAACTTAATGGACTAGAATTGTCAATTGTATGATAGTTGAATATTGGGCTAATGGACTCCATATTAGAGGGGTGGACGAATTCTATGGGGAAACCCATTAGAAATCGTCCTAGGCCTCTAAGGAGGAAGTCCATGGGTTGCTTAGGGCCTAAGCAGTCAAATTAGGGTTTCCTTGTTAGATAACCCTAATAGCCTCACTATTTAAGGATCCCTAGAGCACCAAAAACGTGGTCAAGAGTTTCCTTAGGGTTTCCACACGTTTTTTGGGTGCCTCCTCTCTTCTCATTATTCATCCTCTTACTCTTGGTGTTTGTGAACCATTAGAGGAGTGACACTTGTAACTCTAAGCTTTCTAAAGCCATTACAAGGAGGATTTGAGATTATTATTGCTACATAACAATCAAGGTAAGATCTAAACCCCATTCTTATGTTAATATGATTAAATATATGCTAGATCTAGGGTTTATATCTTTGGATATTCAGTTGCATGTTCATTAGACAAACTAGATCCAAAAGCTATTAGGGTTTGCATGTACACCATATGAATGATTTTTGCTCAAAACCCATCACTGGTATCAGAGCCATGGCTGTTTGTTTGATGTATTTGATGCTATTGTGAATTATCCTTGCTTAAAGATCGAAATTTAGGGTTTCTAGGGGCTGAACTCGCCGAGCCCATAGATGAACTCACCGAGTCCATGCCTGACTCGACAAGTCAGCTTGTCAGAAAGAAGGAAAATCGGGATTTTGTGCTATTTTGGCTTAGGATTATTACCAAAAACGTTTTTGATGAATAAAATCCGTTTTTTTTTATTGATTTTGGGTGAATATCCTTACCAAAATAGAAGATAATTACCAATTAATCAAATATTTGTTGCCTTATAAGATAATGTTTAATTATTTGAGTTATTTGATGAATTATCTTGCAAGAATTTGGACTAGGTCAAATTAGATAACCACCAATTAATTGTTAATTGCCTTATTTGAATTTTGTGATCTAGAATATTCTTGATAAAGTTTGGAAAAGTTTCAAATTAATCCCTTTAGGTTTTATTGTTTAAATTTGAACTTAAAAGTTTTGTTTTTGAAATTTAAATAAGTTAAACCCTAATGTTTTTAAATGTTTCAAAACTTTCCCTCAAATTTTGGAATTTAAATGTTGATTAAAAGTTTAATTTAGAAATGTTAAATTCTAAAGCCCTAGTATTGTTTTGAAAAGTGCAAATCACACCCTTATGGTTTTATTAATTAATTGAAGTGTATAATTAAAAGAGATTTAATAAACCCATAAAGTTTTGGTTTACATTTAATTAAATTAAAAGTATAATTTATTAAATCAGACCACCTAGTATTTTAAAAATGTAGAATACACCCTATACTATATATAACATTAAAAGTCTTGTATTATATATGTATGAGTAAAGTGTCAGTCTTACCGTTAGTATGCCTCATTCACGAAGCTGGTCTATAAGGGGTGTTTAAGGACATTACCTATAAAATGGCGTTTGAATGGGTATCCACTCTTACCCACCGCACTCTTGACTAGTGGAGGGTCGTTATCCGAACGGGTAGGATAGGACAGAAACCTTCTATTATAAGGATAATGAAGTACAAAAGTAACTAAATGCTTTTACAAAATTCCCAATCTTAGTTACTTTAGGCAAAAGTGAATTGATGCAATTCCATGAAATTACACTTTATGCCCTTGCAAAGACGTTAGTGGAGCGTGTGTGGTTAACCGACACACTAAATGGTTCTAAGCAAAGGTAGCAAAGGGTGATTCATTGTTTGTCAAAGTTCGTAGAGCGTGTGTGGTTAACCGGCACATCGAATAGGTGACTGTAACATTTGGGGGCACCATGTAAGTTTGCATGGTTATTCACACCATGTTTTGTGATCCTCGGCATCCCAGTCACAAATTGAGGGGCATATCGAGATTTAAACATGCCATTGAAAAGTTCAATGAATCTCAAAGGATCTAGGAATTTTCAATAGATTTAAAACTTAAATTTCTTTTTCGTTTTTCATGGTGGGAATTGGTAAATCGTCATTTACCTACCTTCAAATATTCTGCAACTAGATTACGACATCCCTTTTCTAGGTTGTGGAGTATTGTGTTGGATCCTAGCCTCGATGTTTCATTTGGGTGTCACATCGAGGATCTTAATCAACTTAACTTGAATTTTCTTTCGTTTTGTAGATGTCAAAGTATGAAAACTATGGTCTTCCCAAATCCTGTGGAACAAGCTTTCCATATGAAGATGATATTCCACGATTCGATCGAGGAACAAGAGATCATGTTTCGCTTCCTCCACCTCCTCCAATTATTCTCCCTAACCCACAAGTTCGAAGGCTTGAAAAGTTCAAGCTCACTCAAGCCCTTTTGGCAAGTAAACTTGGGAAACCTGTGTGTGTACACGTCTTAGAGATGAAGTCACACATTGATAGGTTAAGGATGTTGGGTGTCGAGATTTCAGGTAAGTTGGCTATTGACTGGGTTCTTCAGTCGCTTCCTGAATCATCTAGTGAGTTCCTTAGAGAGTACTATATGATGGATCATGACATGACCCTCATTGATTTGGCCTATTTGCTTATAACTGCTGAATCAGCAATGATTTGGCGAGCTGGTCGAGCAAATGTGTCTGGTGAATCAAACTCCCAGACTTTAATGGACATTGAAAATGGTGACATTAGAGATCCAGAAAAAGGTAAATTCTGATATAGTTCCTTGTGCCATTCCAAAAGATTCCATTTGCTTCTATTGCCAAGAGAAGGGGCATTGGAGACGAAGCTGACCTATTTACCTAAGAGATCTAAGAGATGGGAGAGTCAAAACGTATGGCTCTACTTTAGGTAAAATCCATTAACTAACTCTTTTAAGTTCCTATTCTAGATTCTTGATACATGATGTGATAAGATTACATTTTGATGTTTTGTAGGATCGAAGAAGAGAAACGAAGCTTAAGGGAAGAAGTGAGTTGAATCTAATCGTGAAGAAATGGATTTCGATCGCATTGCTTGAAGATTAGATTCTTAAACTACTACTTGGAGTTAGAATAGATTGCTTAGGAATATGTAACAACATAGTTTTTCAGTTGAATTGCGTTGTAAGGACAAATTTTTCCGTAGTAAAACAAATTTTGATTTTATATTATTTATTTATCCTTGCAATGGCGTGTATGAAAAATTGATGTTTGTAAGTTTCTATTATTAGCAATAATGGATTTGATTCTTAATTATGTTATTTGTGGAAAGGTCAAGAATTTACTAAATAAAGAAAGTTTCTCATCGCCCAAGTTTTAAATGGACAGAAACTTGGAATCATACAACTTGGTTGCATGATGAATGAGAAATTTCATATTTGGAAATTAGACTAATTCATTGTCAAAGTGTCAAGTGAGGGACTAGGAGATCGAGTACACAAAGTTGTGTGTTGATCAAGTCCACCACAAGAGTAAGAAAGATATTCTTCATGATTTACTAAGGTTAAGTAAATATGATTATACTAATGAGATTAAGTGTAATTCTCAATTGATTGAAAGAGTTTCAATAAATAGCAGAACGAATAAAGAAGAATCAAGTAGGCAGAAAGATAAAAGTTTCTCTATTCTAAGAAGAAGGGAGAATACCTTTTATTATGTTTTATGATAGGTCTTAATGATTAAGAACCATATCTCAATTGATCCTCTAAGTGAGTCTTAGTGCAACTGTATGTCTGAGAAAAGGAATCAAGAATTGAAGAAATGGTTAAATCAAGAAGTCAATCATACTTCGTTTCAATATCAAGTCTTAGAGTTAAGATTGTGAATTGAGTGACAAGTCTCAAGAAGGTTTATAACACTCGACAATTGTGGAATTTGGAAAAGTTTTCTTATTCTTGCACATTTGAAATTGGTAAGTTGTGTTGTCTTGGATAAGACAAAGACCAACTAGGACCAATTATGTGAAGTGTTTTGTCTTGATAAGAACTACACTAACTCTTGAATATTTGTTTTGTCAAGGAATGTTTCTTGACAAGAGAATCTTATATGTCAAGGAGTCAGTGGGAGTCTTAATGGTCTTGAAAGGTTTCAAAACAAATCAAGAATAAACCTTATCGATCATCACTAGCACATGACTTGAGGTTTACAACCTATCGTGTTGACATTATTTTGTTTCTATGCCATTCCAATTGAGTTAATTATGCATGTGAGTTCTATGAGTCCTCATTTGAATGCATAAAATGCAAGAATTTTGATCAATGAAAAGTACATTGATAGGAAAGGGTGAGCTGCTTAACTACTTGGAAGACATGGTGGGCACTCGTGTTATCATAAGGCAAGAAATCAAGATTGAGAAAGTTCAGTCCATATGAGTTTGGATTTGTCGCAAACTTTGGTTTTGACAAATTCACATGGATAGGAACACATACACCATTAAAATCTAAGTGTCATAAGATTCTCTCCTTCATGAAAATGACTATGAGGAAATGCTTTCACTAAGAGAGATTTTAAGAAGATAGTGATTGTGAAAATTGTATTCTCAAATTCGATTATGGTAACGGTATCCCTTTCCATAATTCGAATTGTGAGATTTGGCAATTAGTCTGAATTGTTTAGATACACATATGAGCTATCTAAGGCAAAGGTTTATAAGTTTAAGAAGCTTGGATAAAGGATTATCAAAGCATTAGGTATTAGAAATATGAACTTCAGAAATTCAATAAGTATTGTTTTCTGGAAGTTCAGTTGTTTTCCAAAACATGTCAAAGCTAGTGGGAGCATAAGTGTTATGCTTATATGATAATAATCATCATGATAGTGGGAGCATAAATGTTGTGCTTGTATGATTATTAAGGAAAGTATTGCAAGTTAGCAATATTAATTATAGAAAACAAGAGTTATACTTTGCAAGTCGTAAGGGTTGAAAAGTTGTTTTGCTATAATTAAGGGAGAGAATATTGTACTTCGTTTCAAAATCTAAAGATTGGATTGAGAAATTTTAATAAATTTAGTCAAAGGATACATAGCGTGTTCTTAAATTTCGATTATGATTACGGTATCCCTCTTCATAGTTCGAATTGTAAGAACGAGACACATAAAATATTATGGCAGAAAATTGATAAAGTATCATATCTTTATGTAAGACATTATGCATCATGTCCCATACGCTTCGGGTATAGGATTGATTGCTAGTGCTATTATATTTGACCATTCTAAAATTTTCCAAATGTCTAGCGCATTCAGAGGGAAAAAGGACTAGAATCGGTTTTGACTAAAATAATTAAACAACTATCAAAGGACGATCCAAAGCTCGCTGAGGATTGGTCGCTTGTGAGTAGTTGGAAGTATGGTATTGGATGGACCATATCGACTTTATTATGAATAGATAAGATTCTATTAAGAATGAGTTGTCATATGGCAAATATGGAAATGTTTCCATATTGGGAGTTGGATATTGAGAATCTATATCTAGATTAGAAACTTTTATGAAAGAAGGATGTTCAAAGGAATGTACTTTGAGTGAGAGACATCATATCTATAGAATTGTTTCTGATAGAGATTGGCCAAGTCTTGATGATTTTGAGCTATGACTTTACAAAAGGATCATTGCATGAAATGTTAGAATCTAGCATATTCTATAAGTGGCAAGAATTTGATATTCTTATGCTTATGATAAGGATTGGGAATTGTGAAATGAGTATGATTGGAAATGTGTTCATTTGATCTATTTCACAAAGTAAGGACCATAAGTAAACATTGTGTGCATGCTAAGAGCATGGGACAATTGTTGTTATAATTCAAGTAAAAAGTTGATTACCCGAAACAACAAATAATGAGTAATCAATATGGTGATTTAATAAAATGTCTTATTTATACCCAGAATTTGGGGCCATATGAGATTAATATTATTCTTGTGTTTCACTTTGCATGTTTTGACTTCCTGAATAATTAAATTATTTCAGAATAATCAAATTATTCGAACGGTCCACAGTCGTTCATATGTTGGAAGTAGGTATTAATGAAGACTGTCATGAATTGGTGTGTGGATTGTCTAACGTGTATTAGACATAAGCAAATGTTTGCTGCAATGTTCATGAGTGCTTATGAATATGATTTGAGCATTGGATTAAACCCACGCTCACTTGGATCACTTCATGGATTTTATCATGAGTGATTGGTGAGACGATAATATCTTATATTCTTGAAACCGAGATGTGTGAGTTGTATCTTGCGAGTCGGTTACACATTGATAATATGTAAACGCACCAGTAAGTTGGTGTTATAAAACATATTGTGGTGTGTGATTCGGTGAGTGAGTGCAAGCAAGCATTGAATCAAAGTTTATCCGTTCGTTTTATCCAAAGTGGGATGAAAACGATATCTGTGGGCCCCTCGATGATTTAGTGATGACACCCTAAGCGCTTGGCCAAGCCGAGACTAATTTGATGTGTTCAGTTGTTGTCTGTTGTCAGTCATCGTATATCGGAAATCGGGAAACAACACATAGACAGATAGAATGATTTAAATCCATGTCTCAGTCTATACGATATCTACAATGGAGGAATATATGATCCCTTATATAAAGGACGCATATCTGATAAGATCAGAGTTGACAGCGGCTTTTGAAAGCTACGATTGCAGATCAGGATCTGAAGTCATACGCAGAATATTTATTAGACTTATCCAAGTGGGAGACTGTTGGATTAGTGTCTAAATCTATAACCATTTTGGTACGTACTTGACCCGATGGTGTATTGTCCTTTTGGGTTGCCTTTACCAAAGCAACTTGATAGGATGAATTATGGAGAAAGAGGATTAATTATGATTTATTAATATATTATGAGAATAATATATTAAAGGAGAAATTATATTGTTTAATTAATATTAGTCAATATTTAATTAAGAATTAATTTTGTGGCTAAAAGACATTAGTTAAACTTAAGGGACTAGAACTGTCAATTGTATGATAGTTGAATATTGGGCTAATGGACTCCATATTAGAGGGGTGGACGAATTCTATGGGGAAACCCATTAGAAATCGTCCTAGGCCTCTAAGGAGGAAGTCCATGGGTTGCTTAGGGCCTAAGCAGTCAAATTAGGGTTTCCTTGTTAGATAACCCTAATAGCCTCACTATTTAAGGATCCCTAGAGCACCAAAAACGTGGTCAAGAGTTTCCTTAGGGTTTCCACACGTTTTTGGGTGCCTCCTCTCTTCTCATTCTTCATCCTCTTGCTCTTGGTGTTTGTGAGCCATTAGAGGAGTGACACTTGTGACTCTAAGCTTTCTAAAGCCATTACAAGGAGGATTTGAGATTGTTATTGCTACATAACAATCATGGTAAGATCTAAACCCCATTCTTATGCTAATATGATTAATTATATGCTATATCTAGGGTTTATAGCTTTGGATATTCAATTGCATGTTCATTAGACAAACTAGATCCAAAAGCTAGTAGGGTTTGCATGTACACCATAGGAATGATTTTTGCTCAAAACCCATGACATGCGTGCTACCACACTTGCCACGACGGCTATGGCCTTGATGCCCCCCTCGATCTTGAATACAATACCTTGGGCCTCTTACCCGAACCCCCTGATGTCTGAACCTTATATGGCTTCCTCTTCCTGTCTATCTCCAGGTCAATATCCGTCTCCCCGGATCGACCTATCATATCCTCCAGCGTCTTGCAACTGGATTGGATCATAAACTACCAAATATCGCTCCTCAGTATCTCATGATATCGGGCCTTCTTCATCTACTCGTCCGTTACATACTGCGGAACCAGAAGTTCCCCTGAACATTGCGGTGATCTCAGCCACCATCTTAGTAGTCTGGCGGAGATCCTGGAACTCTTGCACCAACTGCCGCACCTCAATAATCCTGGAACCGGCGCATTAGCAACATCTGCTTACCAACTCCTGCTCACAATGGGGTCCTTCTCCCCATGATAGTCTAGAGCTCTACAAGACCAGAACTCCCTGAATGTCAAAGATCGAGCTCCTGGAATAACCATAATCTCAAAACGAAATGAGCTCAATCACTCCTCCCAAACCTCCAAGATACCCTCCTTGACTGAGCCGAAGATCATATTAGTCTGATCGAGAATGCAACGAGTAATCTCTGATGAGAGAAACTCCCTAGTCTGCTCATCGAGCTGCCCGACTCCAGATCCTGAGCCTGAACCCTCCCCAACACCAGAACTGCCGACTGATCTGCTACAACATCCATAAATTTCATAAAAATTTAAAACTTTTTCAAGCATTCAAAAATCATTATTTATTACAAAATGTTTTCAAAATAGTTTCATATCAGAGTATCCGAAAAATCAAATCATAAAAATGGAAAGAGGTGCACAATCGTGCCTTCGTCTTCTCGCGACCATCCGAATACCTAAAACGAAATCCAAAACTGTAAGCCCGAAGCTTAGTGAGTTCCCCCAAAATACCAATGCCATACAAACCATAACCATATCATAATAAACATCATGCATATAGAGTCTGCAATATGAGTCGACCGCCCTCACCGGGCCTTCAGTCTATCTGGTCCACTCTTTGAACCTTCAGCATGTCTGGTCCGCCCTACCGGGCCTTCAGCTTGTTTGGACCATTCTCTGGGCCTTCGGCCTGACTGATATGCCCCATTGGGCCTGCAGTCTATCCGAGCCGCCCTGGGTATGTTGGCCTTCAGCACGCAACATGTCCGCCTCAACCTAACCCCAAATATACAATATATATATATATATATATATATATATATATATATATATATATATATATATATATATATATATATATATATATATATATATATATATATCAAAGGCTAGCTAGCATATACAAACAGTCAAACCGATCTAACAGATCACTAATCATAGCATCATCCTATATACCAGGATACCGACCTAACATGTCAGTAACATAGCATCATCCTATTTACTAGGATACCGATCTAACAGGTCACTAAGCATATCATCATGCAATAACCAGGATAACAATCCAAAAAGGGTTGGCATTGGTGCGTTCGACCTTGTTAGTATAGTGAGGACAACTCACCTCACAATGTCGAACGAAACTGAAAAGATCCAACTTCTGAAACACGGCTCCAAACATCAACACCTAAAACCACCATTGATCCAATTCCATAAATTCCCAAATTGCCAAAATACTCTTAGAAGTCAAACTTGGTCAAAGTCAAAGTGATTGGTCAAGGTCAACAGTTCATGTTGACCCAACTCGTCGATTATAACTTACAGAATCGTCGAGTTCCTTCAGAACTCAGTAAGTCGCGAAAACCCAGGTCAACTTGCCGAGTTACCAAGTAACTCGTCGAGTCCATGCAACATCCAGATTATGGGGAAAACCCTAACCAAGTCGTCGAGTCATCTCGCTAACTTGTCGAGTTCATGCAGAATCCAGAAAGTGGGAAACCCTCATCCTACTCGTCGAGTTAACTATGCAACTCATTGAGTTCCTTCATCCTTTTCGCATTCAGCTCATTCCAGTCAAGTTCATAGCTCCAAACTCCAGATCTAGCTTTCTAGGGTGAAGTTACCACATAAAGTTGCTAACTTTACGTGCATGCAAGGTCTCAAAAGGCTTAAAACACCAAAACTTAATTTAAGAAGAAGTTTAGGGCATGGGGAAGGGCCACAACTTGATAAATTCGACGACTTTATGACTATGGGGCCTATAGGAGTCCAAATCTGAAACCATGTCCAAGCTCAAACCCGAAAGTGACTCCATTTTGCACTAGAAATGACAATTTCTTTCACAAGGGAAGATCTAAGCAATGAGAAGTCAATGTATTAGCTTTGTAACTCAGATTGGTTGCCAATAAAAAGTAGATAACAGATCTACAACCTTCTTCTTGATCCAAGCTCCTCAACCTTCAAGTTTCCTTTTAAAAGAGCACCCAAAATGACTGTTAAGGTCACACACTCACACAATGGGGAGGTTAGTGTTTTCTCTGGTAAGGGGACCATAAAAGGTGGTAAGGAGGCTGGAAGGAGGACTTAAGGTCCTTTAAATAGGATTTAAACCCTAAAAATTAGGGTTTTCTTGCACATCCTCTACTCGTTGAGTTGGGGTCCTCCAACTCGTCGAGTAGGTTCCATAAACCACGCCACCTGATCAGTCTCTACACGATGAGTTTGGGCAGCCAACTCGTCGAGTAGGTCTATAATTATGAATATAAAATCTTTAAAAATTTATGCTTGGGATTCAGGGTGTTACATCTGCCTCGCAATACCACCATACTGAAATAGACCACAAAAACTATCAAAATATGCATAAAAATATAATGGGGAATCACAAACCTACAAGCTTCCTGATTTTATCGCAGCCCTCCTTGAATCGAGTACGTATCTTTTGCTTCTAGTAGTACGGGCCCATACTACCTTCCACATCTATCCATACTTTCCTCAAGAATTGCTTTGACTCAACCATGTTACTTTAAATCCATCTATCCACCCCTTACAAATATGGCTCCCATCACTAGATCTTCTTCTAGGTTTTCGTAGGGCAACTCCGCACCACTCTTCGCCATCAACTGCCAGAAGAAATCCATATCACTAAAACTAAATAATTCTTCGAATGAGAGGTCTCACACTACAACGGTTGGACTCAAACAAAAGTTGTGTAATGAAGTTAAAACCTAACCGTCTAAAATTATTTCGTTCCCATGATATGTAACTTAACATATTCGTTTATTAGTTAGCTGAAGCTAGTTAGAACTCCAAAATCACCAAGCAAGTAGCATTCAAGCATCAAGTATCAGAATCAAGCATAACCTAATCATTTTATCCTATCACTGATTGATCAGTACTAGCATGCAATTATACAAGCTCAAATAACTTATGTAACCTAACATGTTCGTTTATTAAATGTTTTTCTTTTGAAAATTCTACTAAGTCCTTAATTTGAGTTTAGACACACCCGAGAGAATGTCTGAATCCCTCAAACCAAGGCTTTGATACCAACTTGTAACATCCCAAAATATGGTCCCAAAAATTTCATTTTTAAATAGATAAAATAGTATTTCAAAATATCATCCATAAATCTCAAAGTAACCAATGTATCAAATGTCATAAAAATTAGAGTAAAAAATATCATATACGGAAACCCAATGGTCTACCCATTGTAACCAGAAGTACTTGAAACATAAACTGGAAACAGTAAGCACAAAGCTTAGTGAGTTCCCCAAACTACCCCATACCATACATAATAAATCACATATTGGGCCACAACCCAACATCGGGCCTCGCCCAGCATCGAGCCTCGCTCAGTTGACAAATCTGTTATTCGTAGTCCTCGCCTATCACCAGGCCTCGCCCGTTATACACATACAATCGATATCACATAATCATGCTAATACTATTGGATTAGTGTCTAAGCCCATAACTATATTTGGTATGTACTTGACCCAGTTGTAGCATGGTCCTTTTGGGTTGCCTTCACAAAAGCAACTTGACTTGATGAATAATGGAGAAAGAGGTTATTATGGTTTATTAATATATTATATGAATAATATATTAAAAGAGAAATCATATTGTTTAATTAATATTGATCAAGAATTAACTAAGAATTAATTTTATGGTCAAAAGGATATTAATTGAACTAAGGGGACTAATTGTAATTATAAGATAATTAGAATTTCGGTTGTGGATCCATTAAGCAAGGGACGAACGAAATCTTATGGGAGCCCATATGGATTTCGTCCAAGGGCTTGATTCTGGAAGATTCATATGGGCTACTTAGGGCTTAAGCAATGAGGTTAGGGATTTGACTGAAACCCTAATTCTGCAGCTATATAAGGACCCCTCTGGATAGTGTAATCGGCCACTTGAAAATCCTAGAAGAGTTCCAACCGATTTTGAGCCTACATTTCCCTCTCTCCATCATTCTCCAATTACCTTGGTGTTTGTGATCGATTAGAGATATTACACTTGTGATACTAAAGCTCTCAAAGGTTGAAGATTCTTGTTGCAATTGAAAGGTAATCATCTAAACTCTTTTCAGTTATTGATTTCGGGTTTTTGTATGCTAGATTAGGGTTTGTAAGCCTTGGATAATTATTACATGTATAAATTAGAAAAACTAGATTCAAGCATTAGGGTTTGCATGTGCACCATAGGATTGATGTATTGCTCATAATCCAACAGTGGTATTAGAGCCTAGATCATTTTTCTTTTGTATCTGATGCATTGTTTAATTGTTCAAAGGCTGAAAAACAAAAAAATCTAGCTTTTGCCTGATGAACACGTCGAGTCACCAGATGAACTCGACGAGTCAAGGCAACTCGGCGAGTCGGGCAGTCTGGTGGCTGATTTTTCGGGATTTTGACTGAAATTGAATTAAGATAATTACCAAAAACTTTTTTCACTGTTAAAATCCAATTTTTTCAATATGGTATGTGTCACACCCCCAAACCTGAACGGCGGAAACGTTCGGGGGCGGATGACTTCATGTGGTAACGTAACAAATGAATACATAGTAAAGAAAGCAATACAACCATCATATATATAATTGAAAGTTTACATTTGTCAAAAGTTACATGTTCAAAACTCCATTACAATATGATGTCAAAATACGAGATTAAACTGGCGCCGCAGCATCCCTTCATCAAAAGCGAAATGAATACCTGAAATTACTGATTCCCTGGGACATACAAGTAATTTTGAAAGAGTAGATCAGCATTTAAGCTGGTGAATTTCATAAGTATTTAAGTGACAATGTTTGAATGAACTGAAATGTTTTATCTTCGTTTGTTTGTGGTTAGAAAATCCAATATTTTCTACTAGTATAAAAGTAGCCTTCACTCAAGACCAATGTTTGTTTCTAAAATGTATGTAAATGTAAAAGAACCAATGAATTTGAAAACCTTGTAAATCAATGCATTTTAATACCCCTTGTGAGTTTTATAACCATACTATTGACTCTGAATGCCTATACACAACGTTCTTCAGGCGTTGCAATGTTATGACGTTTGTCACCCCAAACGGTGGACTGCAGCTAACAGTCAGGGCGCGGGTTTGTCAAGCCCGTATAGATCTATACACAAACACCATGCTCCCCCTCCAAGGGATTCTGGTATATAATACAGGACTTGAAATGTGTACTCGAACGTACATGAAGTTAGTGTCTCACAAATCCGTGGTATAAAAACAGATCTACTTGTTAAAATGTTACGTTTGTTCTTGTACACGAAAGTGAACTTCTTGAAATATGTGATTCTACTACATAAGAGTTAGAAATTTGTTTCGTAAAACCATACCTATTATAGTTTCCAAAAAGCGTGTCTTGTTTGTTTAGAAACATTGAGAAAGGAATCGCTTGTTTATGAAAGTATAGATTTTTGGGTGTAGAGTCTAGGATAGACAAGAAAAATCTAAGAATAGTTTAGTTTATACATGCATTACAAGAACATTATATTTTAAAAGGTAAAATGCTATTGTGACATATGTTATATATATATACATATATATATATAAGTTCCTTTAAATGTTTATAAATCGCATGTGATTTGAATATATAACAGTATATAAAAGAATTTCTTTATGTAACGCACGATAATACTCGTGTGTTTTACTTGTAATCCCCCCCTTTGAAAGCATATAAAAGTATTTAGACTAATTAAAAGGTTGATTTAGGGGTATGAAACTCACCTGAAAGTTTGAAGATAGCGAGATGGAAAACCGGGCAGAGTTTCGTCTCGGGAAACGGATTTTCCTCGGGATTCTCGGGAATCTCGGGAGTAAAATCGACCTTCGGGACTTGAGCCAAAAAGACCAGAGCTTCGGGTTTGAACGGACACGGAAAACGAGGCAAAGTTGGGAGAGAGAGAAGAGAAATGAACCCTTTCTTTGGAAACCCTCGCATGCTATTTATAGGAAGGCTGGTCTGCCTCGGTACGCGGGGCGTACGCTCGTACGCGCTGCGTACGCGTACGTCATGCATGACCGAAGCCTCGACTGCCTCGGTTCGGATGGGACGGGTTGTTGGGTTCTCGGGTCGGATGGGACGGGTTGCTGGGGAGGTGGGTCGGATGGGACGCCGGGTCGGATGGGACGTCGGGTCGGACGGGTCGGGCGGGTCGGATGGATCGGATTCCTCGGATATGGCGACGTGGACGATCCGAGGCCAATCCTCTCGGTTACGCGGGGCGTACAGGAGTACGCAGCGCGTACTTCGGAGGAGGATGCTGACTCCCCTTCGGATAATATCCGAATTTTGAATTAAATAAATAAATAATTTATTTAATAAACTTCAAAAATCCATATCTTCTTCATACGAACTCCGTTTTCGATGGTATTTATATCCTCGCGTAGGTGAGACTACGCTCTACAACTTTCGTTTAGACTCCGTCGGCAAATTCCAAAATTATATTTTTATTATTTATTAAAAATTCATCGTGTTTAAGGAATTTCTTAGAAAATTCATAACTTCTTTATCTGATGTCGGTTTTTGCCAGACTTTTTACCGCTGGAATACCATTGTCGAGACCTTCGATTCTCGTTTAGGTCATTCCGGCCAAAAGTCGCTCGATCTCCGATTCGAGTTTTTAGCTGTCTGTTGCTAAGCCGAACTTGGAAAAATCACATCTTCGCTATATGAAGTCGGATTTGGGCGTTCTTTTCACGTACGATTATGTTTCAAAGACATTTAATCATAGAAGGAAATTAAGTAGGACTTATTTATACATGTTATTATGAAGGTAACTTTTTATTATTCAGAAGTGGTTACAATACTTGACCCATTATGGTCGTTACAAAGAGTTGAAATATCGGGTTGTCACATCATCCCCCCGTTAGAGAGAATTTCGTCCCGAAATTTAAAGTAGCAAAGATACTAGTGAACATGAAAGAGATGAGGGTACTTTTGTTTCATCTGATCTTCGCGTTCCCATGTGAATTCAGGTCCCCGCTTGGCGTTCCAGCGAACCTTCACGATGGGTATGCGACTTTGTTTTGTTTGTTTGACCTCTCGGTCCATGACTTCTACTGGTTCTTCCACAAAGTTGAGGCTCTCGTTGATCTCGATCTCGTCGAGTGGAATAACAAGAGTCTCGTCGGACAGACACTTTTTCAAATTTGAGACGTGGAAGGTTGGATGGATGTTACTAAGTTCGCGCGGTAGGTTTAGCTTGTAAGCCACTGGGCCGATTCTGGCAAGAATCTCGAAAGGCCCTATATATCTTGGATTTAGTTTCCCACGCTTTCCAAATCGTATTAAACCCTTCCACGGTGAGACCTTTAATAAGACGTGGTCTCCTACCTGGAATTCCAAAGGTTTCCTCCTTTGGTCAGCGTAGCTTTTCTGTCGGTCTCTTGAGGCTTTCAATCGTTCACGAATCTGAACGATTTTCTCTGTTGTTTCACGTATGATCTCCGGACCTGTGAGAGTGCTTTCAGGAACTCTTCCTCTAGCTAACTGGGTATCGCCAACTTCAGTCCAGCACAGAGGGGATCTGCACTTTCGACCATAGAGGGCTTCAAACGGAGCAGCCTTTATGCTTGTATGATAACTATTGTTGTATGAAAATTCGACAAGGGGTAAATGAATATCCCATGCCTTTCCAAAGTCAATCACACAGGCTCTCAGCATGTCTTCTAAAGTTTGTATTGTTCTCTCACTTTGTCCGTCTGTCTGTGGGTGGTAGGCTGTACTCATGTCTAGCCTAGTTCCCAGGGAACTTTGTAGTGATTGCCAGAACCTTGAAGTGAATCTACTATCTCGATCGGAGATAATGGATATCGGAACACCATGCAGTCGCACTACTTCCCTTAAGTAAGTTCTTGTAAGCTTCTCCATTTTGTCAGTCTCCTTGATGGGTAGGAAATGTGCGGATTTGGTCAATCTGTCGACAATGACCCATATGGTATCGAGTCCACTTGTCGTCTTGGGTAACTTGGTTATGAAGTCCATAGTAATCCGCTCCCATTTCCATTCCGGTATCTCTGGTTGTTGTAGTAGTCCTGACGGTTTCTGATACTCGACCTTAACCTTAGCGCAAGTAAGACATTTACTTACGAAGGTAGCAATTTCTGCTTTCATGTTAGGCCACCAGTATAGTTTCTTAAGATCCAGATACATTTTATCTGAACCCGGGTGAACGGAATATCTTGAATTGTGAGCCTCGGTCATGACTACGTATCTGAAACCACCATGATTTGGGGTCCAGATTCGGTCCATGAGATAGTAGGCTCCGCCACCCTTGACTTCTAAATTCTTCTCCATTCCTCGCAGGGATTCACCCGCCACATTTTCAGGTTGCAAAGCTTCCATTTGTGCTTCTTTAATTTGTGTGGATAGGTGGGAATGGATAGTCATGGTCAGAGATTTGACCCTCCGACCAGTGTATTCCTTTCGACTGAGGGCGTCGGCTACTACGTTGGCCTTGCCAGGATGATAACGAATTTCGCATTCGTAGTCATTCAGTAACTCAACCCATCGTCGTTGTCGCATGTTGAGTTCCTTCTGATCGAAAATGTGTTGAAGGCTCTTGTGATCGGTGAATATAGTACTCTTTGTTCCGTATAAGTAGTGCCTCCAGATCTTCAGAGCAAATACCACTGCTCCTAACTCGAGGTCGTGTGTCGTATAGTTCACTTCGTGTGTCTTAAGCTGTCGGGAGGCATAAGCGATAACCTTCCCTCTTTGCATAAGAACACAACCAAGTCCTTGATTTGAAGCATCGCAATACACTACGAAGTCTTCTATCCCTTCGGGGAGGGATAGTATCGGTGCGGTGCACAAGGCCTGTTTTAGTGTCTAGAATGCCTTCTCTTGTTTCGCTTCCCAGTCAAAGGCCACTCCTTTCTGGGTTAATGAAGTAAGAGGTTTCGCAATGCTCGAAAAGTTCTTTATGAATCTGCGATAGTAGCCAGCTAGACCTAGAAATTGACGAATTTCTGTAGGTGTCTTTGGTGCCGACCAGTTCTCAATAGCCTTAATTTTGGAAGGGTCCACGTGTATACCTTTCTCGCTAACAACGTGACCTAAAAATTCGACTCTTCGAATCCAAAATTCGCATTTAGAGAACTTTGCATATAGTTTCTCCATTCGCAGTGTTTCTAGGACTTTTCGTAGGTGTTGACTATGCTCTTCCTCACTTCGAGAGTAGATAAGTATATCATCGATAAAGACGATGACGAACTGATCCAAGTAAGGGCGGCATACCCTATTCATTAGGTCCATAAATACTGCTGGTGCATTGGTTAATCCGAACGGCATCACCACGAATTCGTAGTGTCCATAACGAGTTCGGAAGGCTGTCTTTGGAATGTCCCCCTCTAGAACTCGTAATTGGTGATATCCGGATCGCAGGTCTATTTTGGAGAAGTAGTTCGCCCCTTGAAGTTGATCGAATAGGTCGTCGATACGGGGTAGAGGATAGCGGTTCTTGACAGTAAGTTTGTTCAGCTCTCTGTAGTCGATGCACATACGGAACGATCCGTCTTTCTTCTTTACAAACAAGACCGGTGCTCCCCAAGGTGAGAAACTTGGTCTTATGAATCCTTTATGAAGGAGTTCATTAAGTTGGCTGGAAAGTTCCTGCATCTCTGCTGGTGCAAGACGATAAGGCGACTTCGCTACTGGGGTAGCTCCTGGAATTAAGTCGATTCTAAACTCGACTTGGCGTTGCGGTGGTAATCCTGGCAGTTCTTCTGGAAAGATATCGGGAAAGTCGCGTACTACCGAGATGCTCTTGATGTCCTTCAGTTCTTGACTTGTATCGACGATGTGCGCTAGGAATGCTCGACAATCCTTCCGCAAGCACTTTCGAGCTTGGATGCACGAAATGATGCGAAGGTTTGCACTAGATTTGTCGCCGTAGATAACTAATGTTTCGTTGTTTGGGAGGTTAAGACGGACTGCTTTCTCAAAGCACATGATGTCGGCGCGAAGAAGGCTCAACCAATCCATGCCGACTATGACGTCGAAACTTTTAATTTGAACCGGCATGAGATTGATTGGGAAAGAATGGCCGTCTAATGTTAACGTACAGTCCATGTATATGCAATTTGTGTTTTCGGTTTTTCCATTGGCCATCTCTATAGTGAATGATTTTTCTAACTTGCTAGGTTTAGGTTTAAGTAAATGAATAAAGTTTTGACTCACGAAACTTCTCTCCGCTCCACTATCGAATAATATGCATGCGTATGAATTATCGAGAAGGAACGTACCAGCAACAATAGTTGGGTCAGCTACAGCTTCGTTATGGCCTATTGCCAAAACTCGTCTCACACCTCCGGTGCCTGCTGCCTTAGGACAGTTTCTCTGGTAGTGGCCCACCTCGCCACAACCGTAGCAAGCCTGCCCTACACCCGCACCGGGAATTTGAGTGATCGGCTTTGCGGGTTCCTTGCAGAAACGGGCTGTGTGCCCTTTCTGGCTGCAGTTGGCGCACTGCATAGCTCGACAAAGTCCATGGTGGTGGTAATTGCATTTGGTGCATTTTGGGAGGTTGCCTATATAAGGCTTTGTTGGGTAGGTATTTGTAGGGGCTGTAGCAGGTACAGTGGCAGCATTTACTGACACCAGCTGTTTCTTTGCGGATTCTTGGGAAGATCCACCCTTCCCTTTAATCCATGCCCTCTTCCTGCCATTGTTGTTGTTGTAGTTGTTGTAGTTGTTGTTTGCTTTCTGTGGGGCTGGTGCAGAAGTGGTTGAGTTCTGATGACCTCCGTAGTCGATCAGAGATTGTGCCAGTTCCTTAGCACTTTCAAAGGTGTCAGGTTTAGAAGCTAACACGCTTGATCGCATTTGGGGCGTCAGTCCCCAGATGTACCTTTCTATCTTCTTGCTCTCGGGAGCAATCATATCTGGACAAAGGATTGCCAGTTCGCAGAATCTGTTGGTATAAGTAGCGATGTCAGTACCCACCATTCCGAGAGTCCATAGCTCGTGTTCAAGCTTTTGAATCTCTCCCCGTGGGCAGTATTCTCTCATCATCATGGCCTTCAAGTTCTCCCAGCTTATGGAGTTCGCCACGATTAGGGTAAGTACTTTAACGTGGCCATTCCACCAAGTTAAAGCTTTATCGAGAAGGGTGAAAGTTGCAAATTTGACCTTGCTGTGCTCGGGGCAGGAGCATATTTCAAAGACTGCCTCCGTCCTTTCGATCCACTGCCTCAGGGCCATCACACCACCAGTACCATAAAACATTCGGGGCTTGGCATTAGTGAAGTCCTTATAGGTGCATTCCCGAGGTGGTCCATGACTCTCGCCATGGTTGGATGGGTGTGTGCCAGATCCCGAGCCATTAGTACTTGAGTTATGGATCTGTGACATGGCAGCTGCCACTGCTGCGGTGACTGCTGCTTGAAACATAACAGCATCAAATTGGGGTGGTGGAGGTGGTGGTGGTATAGGTGCTTCCTCACCGTTGTTTCGCCTCGGATTCCTACGCGGAGGCATCCTTCAACTATAGATTGAAAAGACAAGGATAAGAATTTCATAGAATGGAAAATGTATGTGTCTCATGAACTAAATCGCTATAGTTCAACAACAGATGATAGTATGAGTCTTACAATAGAAGAATGAAAGTTATTTGTAAGACTGAAGGTATGAAACAAGTATTTGGGGTTCTCAAAGACCATTCAAGGTTCGAACGAAATACTCAACATAGTAGTAATAGTGCCACTTATATTAATATAAAAGTTGTTACAACGATCATGAAAATTTGACCCCTATAAGGGTCTCCGATTACAAAGTTCGAGAAATTTAAAGACTTTTAGCCGAGGTCCTAAGCTATAACAAAATTTGAGTCCTTGACAAGCACTACTTGCGTCGAAGGTTGCGCTTGGATCTTGACTCCGTATCTGATTGCTTTGACTCCATTAGACACCTATCGAAAGCGGCTTGTTGTTCCCTTAGTTCGGCGAGGGCTGCAATCATTTGCGCTTGAAACGATTCAGCTTGGAATTGGGCGTTGTCTTGCATCTTGTCCAGCCTACGGATGTCAGAAGTGTGAACCTGCACTTCCACGTTGATATCCCGGAGTCGACTAGCTTGTACTCCAGACTGATAGGACTGATTGGCTAACTTACCCACCATTACCGGGAGTGCTCGATCAGCCGAACCTCCGCCGCGGACATCATAGAAGTCCCGGCACATGCCGTAGGGAGGGCGTAGGTTTTGCTGTTGGCTCCAATGGTGGAGGTGACTTCCCCAGACGGGAGTCGGTCCTTGAAAGTTCCTTACGAAGACGGGAGGTTGAATGGGTGGTGGATCGATAACTTCCGGCTCTGAGTCGGTACCGGAGTCATCACCCACTTCTATGGGTTCCTCGTCCTCTTCGGGATCATCTTCGATCCATCCTCCGTTGCCTTGGTTGGGAAAGTAGGGGTCGCCAGGGTGGTGAAATCCAGCCATTTGGCTGTACGAGAAATAGGGTTATAAGAATTGAGTAAAGTCGGAACATGTAAAACATGTAAGTTAAACTAGTTTTAGATAGCAAATACTCCTATAGTAATTAAGTGCTTGTGTTTGATTCTTGTAATGGTTTGGTAAGTTTTGACTTGTTGCTTACTACGATCATTCCTCGATATACGTTGGTCCAATCTTGGGCAAATATAGTTGATCACGCTATATTTGTCCAAAATCTGATTACATATATCGAGTCCCAATCGTAGTGTCAACTTGTCTAAATACTTGTATAGTTGTATAACATGAAAATAGTTCGTGGTATGCATGTATTTGTACTTAAATGAACTACCAATTTAAGTTGAACGAAATGCTGCTTAAGTGTAAAAAGAAAATTTGTTTTGTCAGAGAGTATTAGTCCCTTAAGCATTTATAGTTTGTATATCTTATGTGGTTCGATATACTTAGTTCACTATAAACATTGCTCTGATACCAATCTGTCACACCCCCAAACCTGAACGGCGGAAACGTTCGGGGGCGGATGACTTCATGTGGTAACGTAACAAATGAATACATAGTAAAGAAAGCAATACAACCATCATATATATAATTGAAAGTTTACATTTGTCAAAAGTTACATGTTCAAAACTCCATTACAATATGATGTCAAAATACGAGATTAAACTGGCGCCGCAGCATCCCTTCATCAAAAGCGAAATGAATACCTGAAATTACTGATTCCCTGGGACATACAAGTAATTTTGAAAGAGTAGATCAGCATTTAAGCTGGTGAATTTCATAAGTATTTAAGTGACAATGTTTGAATGAACTGAAATGTTTTATCTTCGTTTGTTTGTGGTTAGAAAATCCAATATTTTCTACTAGTATAAAAGTAGCCTTCACTCAAGACCAATGTTTGTTTCTAAAATGTATGTAAATGTAAAAGAACCAATGAATTTGAAAACCTTGTAAATCAATGCATTTTAATACCCCTTGTGAGTTTTATAACCATACTATTGACTCTGAATGCCTATACACAACGTTCTTCAGGCGTTGCAATGTTATGACGTTTGTCACCCCAAACGGTGGACTGCAGCTAACAGTCAGGGCGCGGGTTTGTCAAGCCCGTATAGATCTATACACAAACACCATGCTCCCCCTCCAAGGGATTCTGGTATATAATACAGGACTTGAAATGTGTACTCGAACGTACATGAAGTTAGTGTCTCACAAATCCGTGGTATAAAAACAGATCTACTTGTTAAAATGTTACGTTTGTTCTTGTACACGAAAGTGAACTTCTTGAAATATGTGATTCTACTACATAAGAGTTAGAAATTTGTTTCGTAAAACCATACCTATTATAGTTTCCAAAAAGCGTGTCTTGTTTGTTTAGAAACATTGAGAAAGGAATCGCTTGTTTATGAAAGTATAGATTTTTGGGTGTAGAGTCTAGGATAGACAAGAAAAATCTAAGAATAGTTTAGTTTATACATGCATTACAAGAACATTATATTTTAAAAGGTAAAATGCTATTGTGACATATGTTATATATATATACATATATATATATAAGTTCCTTTAAATGTTTATAAATCGCATGTGATTTGAATATATAACAGTATATAAAAGAATTTCTTTATGTAACGCACGATAATACTCGTGTGTTTTACTTGTAATCCCCCCCTTTGAAAGCATATAAAAGTATTTAGACTAATTAAAAGGTTGATTTAGGGGTATGAAACTCACCTGAAAGTTTGAAGATAGCGAGATGGAAAACCGGGCAGAGTTTCGTCTCGGGAAACGGATTTTCCTCGGGATTCTCGGGAATCTCGGGAGTAAAATCGACCTTCGGGACTTGAGCCAAAAAGACCAGAGCTTCGGGTTTGAACGGACACGGAAAACGAGGCAAAGTTGGGAGAGAGAGAAGAGAAATGAACCCTTTCTTTGGAAACCCTCGCATGCTATTTATAGGAAGGCTGGTCTGCCTCGGTACGCGGGGCGTACGCTCGTACGCGCTGCGTACGCGTACGTCATGCATGACCGAAGCCTCGACTGCCTCGGTTCGGATGGGACGGGTTGTTGGGTTCTCGGGTCGGATGGGACGGGTTGCTGGGGAGGTGGGTCGGATGGGACGCCGGGTCGGATGGGACGTCGGGTCGGACGGGTCGGGCGGGTCGGATGGATCGGATTCCTCGGATATGGCGACGTGAACGATCCGAGGCCAATCCTCTCGGTTACGCGGGGCGTACAGGAGTACGCAGCGCGTACTTCGGAGGAGGATGCTGACTCCCCTTCGGATAATATCCGAATTTTGAATTAAATAAATAAATAATTTATTTAATAAACTTCAAAAATCCATATCTTCTTCATACGAACTCCGTTTTCGATGGTCTTTATATCCTCGCGTAGGTGAGACTACGCTCTACAACTTTCGTTTAGACTCCGTCGGCAAATTCCAAAATTATATTTTTATTATTTATTAAAAATTCATCGTGTTTAAGGAATTTCTTAGAAAATTCATAACTTCTTTATCTGATGTCGGTTTTTGCCAGACTTTTTACCGCTGGAATACCATTGTCGAGACCTTCGATTCTCGTTTAGGTCATTCCGGCCAAAAGTCGCTCGATCTCCGATTCGAGTTTTTAGCTGTCTGTTGCTAAGCCGAACTTGGAAAAATCACATCTTCGCTATATGAAGTCGGATTTGGGCGTTCTTTTCACGTACGATTATGTTTCAAAGACATTTAATCATAGAAGGAAATTAAGTAGGACTTATTTATACATGTTATTATGAAGGTAACTTTTTATTATTCAGAAGTGGTTACAATACTTGACCCATTATGGTCGTTACAAAGAGTTGAAATATCGGGTTGTCACAGTATGGGTTATCCTAATGCAATTCAAAGATAATTGTCATAAATAAGATAATTACTTGTTTTATACGATAAATATTAATTATTTGTATTTTGATTGGAATTATCTTGTCAAGAAAATAGATTAGGTCAAATTATGTGATAAATATTAATAATATGATTAATTAATTATTTTTCAAATTTGATCTAAAAGATGTTTTGAAAAGTTTCAAAACTTGCCCTCAAGTTTTGGTATTTAAATTTTTAATTAAAAGTTTTAATTTTGAAATATTTAAATTCCAAACCCTAGAATTTTACAAGTTTAAAATTCAACCCTTATATTATTATAATATTATAAGATTAATAATTTTATATATATATATATATATATATATATATATATATATATATATATATATATATATAAAAGATTAAGTTAGTCTTACCGTTAGTAGGCCTCATTCACGAAGTCGGTCTATAAGGGGGTATAAGGTTGCTGCCTATAAAGTGGCAGTTTAATGGGTGTCCACTCTCACCCACTGCTTCCTTGATTGGTGGAGGGTCGTTAGCCAAACGGGTAGGATAGGGCAACTAATTCCTCATTAAAAGTATAATGATTAATAAAGTAAGTAAATGTTTTTATAAAAAATTCCCAATCTTAGTTACTTTAGGAAAAATGTGAAATGATGCTATTCCATGAAATTACACATTGCACCCTGCCAAGTCATTAGTGGAGTGTGTGTGGATAACTGACACACTAACTTGGACTAGCAATGGTGGAAAAGGGTGGCTCGATGTTTATCATAGATCAATGAAGCGTGTGTGGTTAACCGGCACATTGGTTAGGTGGTAAATGATATTGAGAGCACCAAGTATATTTGCATGGTTATTCACACCTTGTTTGTGATCCTCGGTATCCCAGTCACAAACTTGAAGGGCATATCGAGATTTAAACATGCCATTGAAAAGTTCAATGAATCTCAAAAGATCTATGAATTTCAAACATTTAAAACTAATATATCTTTTTCGTTTTTCATGGTGGAAATTGGTAAATCGTCGTTCACCTACCTTCAAATTATTTACAATTAGATTACGACATCCCTCTTCTGAATTGTAAATAATTGTGTTGGGTCCTAGCCCTAATTTCTCATGTGGGTGTTTAATTGGGGATTCTTATCTAATATGAACTTTGTTCCTTTTCTATTTCAGATGCCTATTTCGAATAACAACAACGCTTCTAGCTCGACCCTTTTCGGCTCATTCTTACTCATGAACTTGTGTGGGGGGTGATATTCGATGGGTCCAACTTCAATGATTGGATCCGTGACATTCGCATGGTTACCCGTTACAAGGACAAAGAGTATGTTCTCGATAAGGAGCTAAAAGAGGTCAATGTGAACACTACCACTCCCGAATAAATCGCTACTTACAAAAATCATGAGCGAGATGCTATGAAGGTTCATTGGATCATGCTCACAACGATGACTGCAGAACTCCAAAAGTCCTACGTGGACTACTATCCCTATGAGATGCACCAAGATTTGATGGAAAGGTACCATCAAAGTGATAGGCAGGAGTGGTATGAGATCATCGTTGCGATGATCACTACCAAAATAAAGGACGGAGAGTCCATTACGACCCACTTGCAAATATTGAAGAGATATATGGACCGCTTGCTGAAGTTAAATGTTAACTTTAATGAGGATCTGGCCATAGATATTATTCTACACTCCTTGCCTCTTTGCTATAACCAGTTTCGTATGACCTATTACATGAACAAGGAGGAGGTCACTCTAAACAAGTTTCAAGGCCTGCTGAGGACTGATGCGAGTAGTCTGAAAGGAAAATCTCTTGCATCTACTCCTGCTACTGCTGCCCCTGTTTTGGCTATTGGCCAAAGAAAAGGAAAGAAGAGGAAGGCTCCTTCTAAGAGCCACAAGGGAAAGTCTCATGATGGTACCTCTTCTAGTGGAACCAAAACTGGTCCTGCTGTAGCCTCTTCCAACCCGAAGGATGCAGAGTATAAAAAGAAGTAGGGATGTGGAGCAAAGGAGGATAAACTTGATCATGGGGAATAGGAAAGTGTCGCATGTCACCAAGATTGGAGTTTACTCTTTAGGGCTTAGTAGTGGGTTAGGACTATATTTGAATAATTGTTGCTACTCGTCAGAAATGACACGAAACATTATTTCTTTTCATGGTTTGTATAGACAAGGTTTTAGATTTCCATTTAATAATGAAATTCGTTCTATTAATGCTTTCTTTAATGGTACTTTCTATTTTGAAGCATTGCCTTGTAATGGAATATATGAAACTGTGATGGTTGTAGACAACTTAGGAAATGATGTGTTGCATATCGCTTCTTCCAATGGTTTGGAAAAGGCATGCTTGTGGCATTTTCATCTTGGACATGTCAACAAGAAGCGCATAGCCCAACTCCAAAAGGATGGAGTGTTGGAGTCATTCGACCTTAGGGACGATGACACGTGCGAGTCTTGTTTACTTGGAAAGATGACCAAGTCACCCTTCATTGGCACTTGTGAAAGGGGTGAGGGTTTATTGGATCTCATACATACCGATATATGTGGGCCCTTTAGATCCACCACAAGGGATGCAAACCGCTTCTAAGTGACTTTCACCGATGATTATAACAGATATGGGTATATCTACTTAATCAAGCACAAGTCGGAAACCTTTTAAAAGTTCAAAGAGTTTAAGCAAGAAGTGGAGAATCAGCTGGGCAGGAAAATTAATATGCTCTGATCTGATCGAGGAGGTGAGTACCTTAGTATGGAATTCCATGACTACCTCAAGGAATGTAGAATTGTTTCGTAATTGAATCCACCTAGGACACCGCAGTTGAATGGTGTAGCTGAGCGGTACAATTGAACCTTGTTAGACATGCTTCGTTCCACGATGAGTCGGGCTTCGTTAGCTATCTCATTTTGGGGGTATGCCTTAGAGACTGCCGCCCATATGCTTAAACTAGTCCTGACTAAGAAGGTTGCCAAAACACCTCACGAGATGTGGACAGGGAAAGCTCCCTCGTTGACACATATCATGGTTTGGGGTTGCAAGGATTTCGTAAGACGAGAGACTCACGACAAGCTCGAACCTCTTAGTGAGTAGTGTATTATCATCAGCTATCCACAGAAGTACTTTGGATATCTCTTCTATAGACCGAGTGACAATGTTGTATTCGTTGTGAGGAGAGGGGTTTTCCGAGAGCGAGAAATCATATGCCAAGAGGACAGTGGGAGGCAAATTGATCTTGAAGAGCTTCAAGAATCAAGCGATGAAGGAACCTCAAACACTGGCGCTCAACCCGAAGAGGAAACTCCGGTTGAACCGATTGACGAGTCCTTACTTCTTAGACGCTCTAGTAGAGTTAGTGTTCCACCTGTCTTATATGGATTCCATATAACTGTTCACGGTGATACGTTTATTAGTGATAGTACACTAATAAATTTGGATGAACCTAACAACTACAAGGAAGCCATGGTAGGCCTGGAGTCTGCGAAATGAATAGAGGTTATAGACAGCGAGATTCAGTCCATGTATAACAATCAAGTCTTGAAATTGGTTGACAATGTGTTGGGTCGTAAGACGGTCGAGTGCAAGTGGATCTTCAAGAAGAAGACCAACATGGATGGGAAAGTGCACACTTATAAGGCACGATTGGTTGTGAAGGGTTTTACTCAAACTCCCAGAGTTGACTATGATGAGACCTTCTCACCAGTTGCGAAGATTAAATCTATAAGGGTTATGCTAGCCATAGCTGCGTTTCATGATTATTAAATATGGCAGATAGATGTCAAAACCGCTTTTCTTAATGGGAAGTTGGCTGAAGATGTTTACATGAGTTAACCAGAGGGTTTTGTCAATGCAGAGCACCCTAATAGAGTGTGTAAGCTTGAGAAATCCATTTACGGATTGAAGCAAGTGTCTCGCAGATAGAATCTTTGTTTCGATGAGAAAGTCAATGAGTTTGGCTTTTAGAGAAGCAAGGATGAGTCTTGTGTATATGTCAAAGTCAGTGGGAGTATAGTTAGCTTTCTCGTTTTGTATGTGGACGCCATAATGCTCATAGGAAACGACATCCCAACCTTGTAGGAGGTTAAGTCATGGCTTGGGAAGTGCGTCGGTATGAAGGACCTCGTAGAAGCTGCTTATATTCTTGGGATAAGGATTTTGAGAAATTGGAGTAAAAGACTAATAGGACTTAGTCAAAGTAATTACTTGGACAAAGTGTTGAAACATTTTAGCATGGAGAATTCCAAGAAAGTGGAGTTACCAATCCAACGAAATACCTGTTGGATAAGGTGTCTAAGTCCATAACTATTTCGGGCTTGTACTTGACCCGACCCGGCATGGTCCATTTGGGTTGCATGGCACCATGCAATTGGTTAGACTAAATGAGAGAAATAACACTTGGAGATTATTAATATATTATAAGTTCTAATATATTAATAATATTATTTGATTAGTTTGATCAAGAATTAATTTGGAATTAATTAAGTGATCAAAGGATAACTAATTAAATATATGGGTTGATTATGTAAATCATCCATATCTTGTATAGTGGGCTAAGAGGCTCCATGGATTATCAAGTTGGGTTCTACCCATAGGATGCTCCATGGATGCTCCATGGGAGTTACAAACCCATGGGTCATGGAAATGAAGAGTCATGACACATTAGGGTTTACATGGTGTAACCCTAGATGTGTCAACACTATATAAGGATCATATTCTCCACCAAAATCGGCTAGGAAAAAGAAACTAGAGGGCTTGGCCGATTTTGACAAGTGCGTGTTATCTCAAGAGTCTTTCCAAGAGCATTTGGTGTTGTGTGAAGCATTTGAGGCATCACACTTGGGGTGCTAGGCTCACAAGGTTTCAAGGAACACAAGCAACAACAAGGTAAGTTATTCTATCTATGATTCAAGTTAAAATTGTTCCCCATGTATGCTAAATAGGAATATAACCTTGGAATTCAACTTTGCATGATAATTAGACAAACATAGATCCAAGGTTATTAGGGTTGCATGTACACTTAGGAAGTGTTAAAATGCTCAAAACCCATCAGTGGTATCAGAGCCTAGGCTTGTTTGTTTGTTATTTGTGCTTAAAAGTTGAAGAAAGTCGAAAATCTTGCTGTCTGACTGATGGACTCGGCGAGTCCATGGGGAGGACTCGTCGAGTTCATGTGTATCTTCAACCTACTCGGCGAGTAGGTTTATGCACTCGGCGAGTAGGGTCGACAGAGTGCAGAATTTCGACTTGAGTTGCTGGAAATGGATTAGAATCATTACCCTAAAATGTTTTGGTACTTGAAAACTTATTTTAGAAGGTGTAATGTCTTTTCTAACTCATTTACAACAACTAGTTATCAAAATTACAAAGATTAAATGTGATTTTGATTCTTGAAAGTGTTCATATTCATATTCTTGTTCTTATGATGTTTAGATGATCATAGGAATTATTTGTAACCTATGTGGTAGATTAATTCATGATCATAATGTGTTTTAATGGAGTCCATAACTTGTCCTCAAGTTATGGAAAACCAAAAGTCTCTTGGATTAAAAACCATTAAAAGAACACAAGAGTTAGGAAAAATGAAAAGTCCTCATTTTATTACTCTATTAAACTCATAAGTTACAAGAAATGAAAAGTTTTGAAAGTTTACAAAACTTGCCCTCAAGTTTTGGAACAAGTAAAGTTAAGTTAAAACTTTAGTTCCAACCCCTAGAATTTTAAAAGTTAAAATTCAACCCTTATACTTATATTATTATGATTTAATAATTATATATATATGTATAAGAACAAAGTCGTCTTACCGCTAGTACGCCTCATTCACGAAGCCGGTCTATAAGGTGGGTATAAGGTTGTTGCCTATAAAATGGTGACTTAATGGGTGTCCACTCTCACCCACCGCTTGCTTGATCGGTGGAGGGTCGTTAGCCGAACGGGTAAGACAAGGACTTATTAATTCTCATTCAAAGTATGATGAATATTATAAAGTAACTAAATGTTTTATTAAATTCCCAATCTTAGTTACTTTAGAAAAATGTGAATAAGGTGCTATTCCATGAAATTACACTTTACACTTTGATTAAGTCGTTGGTGGAGCGTGTGTGGTTAACCGGCACACTAACTTGGACTTAACAAGGTAGGTAAAGGGTGACTTAGAGTTTATTATAGTATCGATGGAGCGTGTGTGGTTAACCGGCACATCGATTGAGTGATAAACTTTAAGGGTACCAAGTGATTTGTATGGTTACTTCACACCTCGTTTTGTGATCCTCGGTATCCCAGTCACAAAACTTGGAGGGCACACTCGAGATTGAAACATGCCTTTGAAAAGTTCATTGAATCTCAAAGAATCTAGGAATTTCTAAGAACCATTCAAAAACCTAATACTAAAATATTGCGGTTTTCGTGGTGGAAATTGGTGAATCGTCATTCACCTACCTTTCAAATATGATATAGCTTAGATTACGGCATACCTCTTCTAAGTTATATTATATTGTGATTGGATCCTAGCCTTAATACTACATTTGGGTGTTTTATTAAGGACTCTTTTATATCTAAACTAATCTTGTCCTCTTTCCTTCAGATGTCTTTCAACAATGCTTCTGGCTCTAATCCTAATGGCTCATTTACCCTTATGAACTTGTGTGGGAAAGTCACCTTTGATGGATCCAACTTCAATGAGTGGATCAGAAACATCAGGATGATTACCCGCTACGAGGACAAAGAATATGTCCTTGACAAGGAGCTTAAGGAAATTAATGAGTCCACTGCAACTCCTCAGGAGATCGCTGAATTTCGGGCACATGAAAGGGATGCTACGAAAGTGGCTTGCATCATGACGGCCACGATGACAGCGGAACTCCAAAAGTCTTATGAAGATTTCTACCCTTATGACATGCACCAAGATTTGATGGAAAGATACCATCAAAGTGCAAGACAAGAGAGGTATGAGATCATCTGCTCCATGATAACAACCATGATGAAGGACGGGGAATCCGTCACGAGCCACATGCAGAAAATGCAAAGGTATGTGGATCATTTGCTGAAGCTTAATGTGAACTTCCCGGAGGATCTTGCAATAGATATTATTTTGCATTCCTTACCATCATGCTATGATCAATTCCGCATGACATATCACATGAACAAGGAAGAAGTCACCCTCAGCAAACTTCAGGGACTTCTCAAGACCGCAGAATCAGGTCTTAAGGGGAAGTCGGTTGCTATCACTCCTACTCAAAACTCTACTCCGGTTTTGGCAATCGGGAAGAATCGATGGAGGAAGAGAAAGAGATCTTCGAAGGGTACCAAGGCTCGGACCCTTGATGGCTCTTCTTCAAGTGGAACCAAGAAAGGTTTCATTACTCCTTCTTCTGACCCAAAAGAGGCTGAATGCTTCTATTGCCATGAAAAAGCTCATTGGAAGCGGAACTGCCCAAAATACCAGCAAGATGTGAAGGATGGGAAAGTTAAACCCAACCATGCAGGTATTTACACTATCATTTCTAATAACTCACCCCATTCTAATTCTTGGGTCCTTGATACCGGGTGTGGTATTCACATTTGTTGTGACTTGCAGGGACTAAGAAGAAGTGAGGATGTGGAGCAAGGAAGGATAAACTTGATCATGGGGAATAGGAAAGCTATACCTGTTACCAAGATTGGAGTTTATACTTTATCGCTAAGTAGTGGGTTTAGTTTAGATCTGAATAAGTGTTGTTATTCGCCAGGAATGGCAAGAAATATTATTTCCTTCCATGCTTTGTACAAACAAGGGTTTACCTTTTCATTTAATAATGAAGTTGGTTCTATTGATGCTTTCTTTAATAATATTCTTTATTTTAAAGCATTACCTTGTGATGGTGTGTATGAAGCTGTATCTGTTGTTGATAACTTAGGAAATAATGTTTTGTGTATTGATTCTACTAATAATAACTTGGATAAAGCATCATTATGGCATTGTCGTCTTGGACATATAAGCAAGAAGCGCATAGGCCAACTCCAAAAAGATGGAGTCTTGGAGTCGTTTGACCTAAAGTCAGATGATAGTTGCGAATCATGCTTACTTGGAAAAATGACAAAGTCACCCTTCACAGGTTCGTGTGAGAGGGGTGAAGGTTTGTTGGACCTTATACACACGGATGTGTGTGGACCATTCAAACATGCCACAAGGGATGCTAATCATTATTATTTGACTTTTACTGATGATTATAGTAGATATGGATATGTCTACTTGATCAAGCATAAGTCAGAGACTTTCGAGAGGTTTAAGGAATTTAAACAGGAAGTCGAGAATCAATTGGGCAGGAACATTAAGATGCTTCGATCCGATCGTGGTGGTGAGTATCTTAGTTCAGAGTTCCTCGACTATCTAAGGGAATGTGGGATAGTCTCACAATTGACACCTCCCAGGACACCACAGTTGAATGGTGTGGCTGAGAGGCATAATCGAACCTTGTTAGATATGGTTCGTTCCATGATGAGTTGAGCTACGCTACCAATCTCATTCTGGGGGTATGCCTTAGAGACTGCCGCCCATATTCTTAATCTAGTCCCTACAAAGAAAGTTGCCAAAACTCCTCACGAGATGTGGACTGGTAAAGTACCTAAACTAGACCACATCAAGATTTGGGGTTGCGAGGCTTTCGTGAGACGCGAGACTCATGATAAGCTCGAACCTCGAAGCGAGAGGTGTATTTTCATTGGTTACCCACAGCGATCCTTTGGTTACCTCTTCTACAGACCTAGTGACAATGTGGTCTTTGTAGCAAGAAGAGGTGTCTTTCGAGAGAGAGAATTTATAAGCCAAGGAGACAGTGGGAGGCAAATTGATCTTGAAGAAATTCAAGAATCAAGCAGTGAAGGAACTTCAAACTCTAGCCCTCAACTTGAGGAGGAAACTCCTGTTGAGCCAATTGACAAATCTGTACCTCTGAGACGTTCCACGAGAGTTAGGAGTGCACCTGAGCATTACTATGGATTCCATATTACTGCAGAAGGTGAGACACTTATTAGTGATGAAACACTAGTAAGTCAAGATGACCCTAACAGCTACGAGGAAGCCATGGCAGGCCCCGAGTCTGCTAAATGGAAAGAGGCTATGGATAGCGAGATACAATCCATGTATGACAATCAAGTTTGGAACTTGGTTGAAAATGTACCAGGTCGTAAGACAGTAGGGTGCAAATGGGTCTTCAAGAAGAAGACCGACATGGATGGTAAAGTACACACTTATAAGGCTAGACTGGTTGCAAAGGGCTTCTCTCAAATTCCTGGAGTGGATTATGATGAGACCTTTTCTCCGGTAGCCAAGATTAAGTCTATTCGGGTTCTGTTAGCCATAGCTGCATTTCATGACTATGAAATATGGCAGATGGATGTCAAAACCGCTTTCCTTAATGGAAAGTTGGCTGAAGATGTTTACATGAGTCAGCCAGAGGGTTTTATCAGTAACGAGTACCCTAATAGAGTGTGTAAGCTTGAGAAATCCATTTATGGATTGAAGAAAGCACCTCGCAGATGGAATCTTTGCTTTGATGAAAAGGTCAAGGAATTTGGCTTTTCTAGGAGTGAAGATGAATCTTGTGTGTATGTCAAGGCTAGTGGGAGTATAGTTAGCTTTTTGGTACTGTATGTGGAATACATACTACTCATAGGAAACGACATTCCAACCCTGCAGGAAGTTAAGTCCTGGCTTGGGAAGTGTTTCGCTATGAAGGACCTTGGTGAAGCTGCCTATATTCTAGGGATAAGAATCTTGAGAGATCGGAGTAAAAGACTAATTGGACTTAGTCAGAGTACCTACTTGGATAAGGTGCTGAAGAGATTCAGCATGCAGGATTCCAAGAAAGGAGAGTTACCCATCCAGAGTAACACCAGATTGAGTAAGACACAAAGCCCTAGCACTGAGGCTGAGATAGCAGAAATGAGTCGAACACCTTACGCTTCGGTTGTAGGATCGATCATGTATGCTATGACGTGTACTCGACCCGATGTAGCTTTTGCCTTGAGCATGGTTAGCAGGTATCAGGCAAACCCTGGCAAGGCACACTGGACTGCGGTAAAGAATATCCTCAAGTACCTGCGGAGGACTAAGGACTGGGTTCTTACCCTCGGTGGGAGTGATGACTTGAGAGTTGTTGGGTATAGTGATGCTAGCTTCCAGACTGATAGGGATAATTTCCGCTCTCAGTCGGGCTGGGTCTTTACCCTAAACGGAGGAGCAATTTCTTGGAAGAGTTCCAAGCAAGAGACAGTGGCAGATTCTACTTGTGAATCAGAGTATATTGCAGCTAGTGAAGCAGCAAAGGAGGCGATATGGCTGAAGAACTTCATTGGAGACCTTGGAGTTGTACCAGCTATTAAAGAGCCAATGGAAATTTTCTGTGATAGTGAAAGTGCTGTTGCCTTAGCCAAGGAACCAAGGGATCACGGGAGATCCAGACACATCGACAGAAAATACCATTTCATCAGACATCGGATCGAAGAAGGACTCCTCGTGGCAAAGAGGGTATCATCGGATGAGAACCCAGCAGATCCCCTCACGAAGGGACTGAGTAGGGTTAAGCATCTCCAGCATGCTCGGAGCATAGGGCTGAAGGATGATATAAGTTTTAGTAGTTAGATAACCCGGAAATTTGTAAAGTGTAATTGACATTTGATGATGAATAAAAGGTGTTTTATTTATGAGTAAAGTGTTGCTATCTCTTGTCAATCGTTTACTATATTTCTTTTGCATGTTTTGACTTCCAGAATAATCTTGTTTGGTATAACATATTATTCAAATCTCCACAGTCGGTCATATGTTGGAAGTAGATATGAATCAAGACTGTCATGTTTGGTTGTAGAGGTCTTGGACAAGGCTACAACAATCATGAGTGCTCATAAGTTCTGAGCATTGGACACAACCCACGCTCACTGGAATCACTTCATGGAATTTTATCTCGAGTGATCGTGAGACGGTAATATCATATAAGTCTTCAAACCTAGAGATATGATTTGTTACTTACAAGTTGGTTATGCATTGACTGTACGAAACCGCATTGGTAACTCGATGTTATAAAACGTACTTTTGTGTGTAATTCAATAAGTGGTAGAACAAACATATGAGTCGAAGTTTATCTGTTCCTTCTTGGATTAGAAGCTGGTATCTGGGCCCCTCGATGATTTTGTTTTGACCCATGTACCGGGCCCGGTCAGAACTAAGTTGATGTGTTCAATTAAGTTCTATGTCAAACAAATCGGAAATCGGGAAACAAATGCTGGACAATAAGCAAGACAATGTTCCATGTATTTGTCAGGCTGATATCTAGAACAGAGGATTATATGATCACTTATCTTAAATGGCGTATCATCATCTTCTCAGTTCCGAGAGACCTTGAAAGAGGTACGATTGCCGGTCGGTTCCTGAAGTACTAGAGATATAGTTATTAGACTTATCCAAGTGGGAGACTGTTGGATAAGGTGTCTAAGTCCATAACTATTTCGGGCTTGTACTTGACCCGACCCGGCATGGTCCATTTGGGTTGCATGGCACCATGCAATTGGTTAGACTAAATGAGAGAAATAACACTTGGAGATTATTAATATATTATAAGTTCTAATATATTAATAATATTATTTGATTAGTTTGATCAAGAATTAATTTGGAATTAATTAAGTGATCAAAGGATAACTAATTAAATATATGGGTTGATTATGTAAATCATCCATATCTTGTATAGTGGGCTAAGAGGCTCCATGGATTATCAAGTTGGGTTCTACCCATAGGATGCTCCATGGATGCTCCATGGGAGTTACAAACCCATGGGTCATGGAAATGAAGAGTCATGACACATTAGGGTTTACATGGTGTAACCCTAGATGTGTCAACACTATATAAGGATCATATTCTCCACCAAAATCGGCTAGGAAAAAGAAACTAGAGGGCTTGGCCGATTTTGACAAGTGTGTGTTATCTCAAGAGTCTTTCCAAGAGCATTTGGTGTTGTGTGAAGCATTTGAGGCATCACACTTGGGGTGCTAGGCTCACAAGGTTTCAAGGAACACAAGCAACAACAAGGTAAGTTATTCTATCTATGATTCAAGTTAAAATTGTTCCCCATGTATGCTAGATAGGAATATAACCTTGGAATTCAACTTTGCATGATAATTAGACAAACATAGATCCAAGGTTATTAGGGTTGCATGTACACTTAGGAAGTGTTAGAATGCTCAAAACCCATCAATACCAAGTTGAGTAAGACTCAAAGCCCGAGTACTGATGCCGAGATAGCAGAGATGAGCAGAGTACCTTATGCTTCCGTAGCTAGCTCAATCATGTATGCTATGACATGTACTCGCCCTGATGTGGCCTTCGCTTTGAGCATGGTCAGCAGATATCAAAGGAACCCTAGTAGAGCACATTGGACCGTAGTAAAGAATATTCTTAAGTACCTTCGGAGGAATAAGGAATGGTTTCTTATCCTCGGTGGGAGTGATGACTTGAAAGTGCGAGGGTATAGTGACGCTTATTTTCAGACTGACCGGGATAATTTCCGCTCGCAGTCGGGCTGGGTCTTTACCCTAAATGGAGGAGCAGTAACTTGGAAATGTTCCAATCAGGAGATCGTAGCTGATTCAATGTGCGAATCAGAGTACATAGCAGCGAGCGAAGCTTCAAAGGAGGCAATATGGCTAAAGAACTTCATCGGAGACCTTGGAGTTGTACCGGCCATAAAGGAGCCTATAGAGATTTTCTGCGATAACGAAGGTGCGGTTGCCTTGACCAAGGAACCGAGGGATCATGGCAAATCCATACATATCGACAGGAAATATCATTTCATTAGACATCGGATTGAAGAGGGACTCCTCGTGGTTAAGAAGGTATCATCAGAGGATAACCCAGCATATCCCCTTACGAAGGGACTGAGTAGGGTTAAGCACTTGCAACACGCTAGGAGCATTGGGCTGAAGGATGATATTAGTTTTAGTAATTAGATAGCCTTAGAAACTTGTAATAGATAAATTGCAATTGACATTTTGATGAATAAATAAAGGTGTTTTATTTGTAAGTAATGTTACTATCTTTGTCAATTATTTACTATTGTTTCACTTTGCATGTTTTAACTTCCTAAATAATAAGATTATTTAAACCATTCACAGTCGATCATACATTGGAAGTAGGTATGAAAGAAGACTATCATGAATTGGCTTGTAGATTGTCTATGCGTTTAGACATAGCAAAGGTTTGTTGCAAAGTTCATGAGTGCTCTTAAAATATGATTTGAGTATTGGATTAAACCCCCACTCACATGAATCACTTCATGGAATTTAATCACGAGTTATTGTGAGATGATAATATCATATATTCTTTAAACCTAGAAATATGAGTTGTTTTTTATGAGTCAATTGTGCATTGATAATGCGTAAACGCATCAGTAACTTGATGTTATAAAACGTATTGTTGTGTACGATTTGATGATGTAATGACCCAAAATTTTAAAGTAAAACTTTCATTTTAGAGTAAACAAACATATTCCCATACATTAAGAAACTCAGTAATAATTGTTTTCAAAACATAAGTTAAATACAACTTTTATTCCAAATATCAGAGTGTCCCATAAAACGCCGGTGAGAGTGTGCACGCTGCGCCATCATGCCTTGCCCTTGGGATCTGAGGTACCTGAAACCATAAACAAACCTATAAGCACGAAGCTGAGTGAGTTCCCCAGAGTATACCCCACACAATCCACATAACATGTCAGCTATAAAAGTTGCCTCTACCACATAACACATATCAATTAGTTATAAAGCTACCTCTACCACATAATGCATATAATCTAGCTATACAAGCTACCTCTACCACATAATACATATCAGTTAGCTATAAAGCTATCTCTACCATTAGCCATAAAGGCTATCTCCACCCTTAGCCATAAAGGCTATCTATACCATTAGCCCTGAAGGCTATCTTTACCACTAGCCCTGAAGGCTATCTCTACCATTAGCCCTGAAGGCTATCTCTACAACCAGCTGTAAAGCTATCTCTATCACATATCAATGCATAACAATGCCACACACCTCTACATAGTAAGTATACTAACTATCATAAAATGGGCCGGTCTTGGGGCGTTAGAACCTTTGGTATAGTGAGAACACTCACCTCAAATGAAGAAATCCTTAGTTGCTGCCCTGTCCACTTCCTAAACCATCACTACCGATCAATATACCCAATTCGCAATTGGGTCCCATACCATGATCCTTAATCCATACATGGGGGTGAAATGACTATTCTACGCCTGGCCCAGTATGATCCAAAACTAAGGCCCGAAACCTAAAACAACACCTAACACTAAGTAGGCTTTCCAAGCCCACTAATGGTCCACTACTAGCCTAATTTGCTCAATTGGGCCCAATCCCTCTAATGGGCTTACCCTAAGCCACAACATATTCCTGGACCAAAACATCTTACTCCTGATGGCCCACTAAGGCCCAAAGACCCCAAGTCCATCGCTTCGCCCAACCCGAGGCCCAAAACACTACAAGCCCAAAATTGATGAGTACGCAGGGCATACTCTATGTATGCTAAGTGTACTGACTGAAGGTGGTGTACGCTGCGCATACCTACATGTATGCCCAACGTACTCCTCTGTTAAGCTACTTTTCCATTAAGTGCTTAATACTCGGGATTTCAACATCAAACTTCAGATCTAAGTCCATTATGACGTCTTAAGGCATAAAGTTGGCTACTTTATGCCTTTGCATGCTTCATATGCTCCCAACAACCCATTAAGACCCTTCCAAGGGTCTTGATCCATGCATGAGGTTAGAATACTCATCAAGATTGCATTTTTATGAAGTTGATGGACTAAAGGACCTCAGATCTACTCTTCCTAAGCGCTGGAGTTGTTCAACTCCCAAGAGATAGTCCATAAGCTCATAAGAAACACAAAATAAGCCCTAACCTAGATCTCAAGCTATAAGATAACAAGGTAGAAACTTTATACCATCTGAGACTTGCAAATGAGCTGGAGAACCTAGATCTAAAATCTCTTCCCTGATTAGTGATACACCAAGATGATCACTCCTCTTCAAGAACACTAAGATGCACTCCAAGATGGATTTGCAAGATCACACTCTCACTATTAGGGTTAGGGTTTCAAAGAAGGGTTAAAGGATGAGGAGGAGGCTGACCTTAGAGGGTGTAATGTTCTTTATATAGTGCCACACCCAAAAAATTAGGGTTTAGTGACTCTAAGCGTACGTTGGGCGTACTCCTCGTACGCTGGGCGTACGTCTCCAATCACCCGCTGCCATTTAATCCATCTACGTTGGGCGTACTCTTGTGCTGGCCACCATGCATGAATGGGATCTTCTTGTCACTAATTTCCATTAGGGGCTAAAATTAAGAATAATTTCAAAGTGTCATAACTCCTTCATTCTAAGTCTGTTTTTGACGAACTTTATATCCATGAAAAGGTGGCGGGAAGCCCTACGCACCCCTCGGCACCTCCAAGCCTAAAACCTTCCGGGTAAAACCCGGGACCCATAAAAGACCGAATCGACCCTACCCTTTGGCTTCCAAGACCCCAACCGAGTACTTTCAAATAGGGTGTTACAACTCTCCTCCACTTAAACTAGACTTCGTCCTCGAAGTCATGCATTGCCATCCCTGACATACCAGACTACCTGAGCAACATGGCCACAAACCCGGGAATACCCCAGTCTTCCCAAGGAAATCAAAACCAACCCTCGCAGGGTTCTAGATTTCGAAGATGAACGATTTCCTTGCAACCTGATCACATCCACTCCATCTGAAACCTAAAGCCTCGAGATGGTCTATCTCCCCGACACACTACTCACATCAAATCATCCTTGACCTGACTCCATAAGAGACCTGCCTAGATAGAATTCTTCCCACTCGTAATACCTTGAGGCGTCTTAAATAACAAAAGTCACCGACCAACTGTGACTACCGAAAAACCCACAATTCCATACACAGACTACAAACCATTGAAGTCGCTCCTAGTCCTTTTGCTGCCACATGGCTGCTTTCCTGAAGAACGGACGAGACCATCTTGGTCCCAACTCACCTACCAACTAACCGAAACACCGAACACCTTCCCAACTGCTGAGCCAGAGACACACACGCAATAGTCCCACATGACCTCCGTAGGACACCTCTTCTGATAATAAGCGCCCAAGCATTACCTCTTCTCCCGACTCCTTCAATCCTTGATCCATCTGATCATAACAGGCTGAAAACCCGTAGCCACTGAACCTAACGCAAAAATGAATGCTACCAGAACAACTATATTCTTACGTCATACCCGACCTCCTTCGACCCGTCTTTTCCCTATTTCAACATGTCGTGGTCCCATCACTGATAGAACCACTAGATGTACATCGTGATGGCTTGAGATACCATAAAACCAAACTCATTCATTACCCTGGTATACTGCCTTTGATGCCCTTGGCATCCTTATGCTCCCGTATCCCATCTCACGGAATCAAAATCCTACACTGAATCTGCGCGAACCCTGATTCGGGTTCCTCTCCGAAATGGGTCGATACTCCGTCACTATATCGAGATCCATTATGCATCATAAAATTCTATTACCCTTACCTGACCAGGAAATAGACATCCTTATCCGATCCTCGAGATTGCTAGTCTTGCACCCGGTCCAACCACCAGGTTCCCAAGAGATCACATATCAGGACCACCCAGCCGTAGCTCTCCTGCGTCACGTACTGCATATCCACAAGATCTTGCAACTTAAGTTCTCAACCCTTTCCTCAATAGTCTCTACCAATTCCATTCTGAATTCTCATAACCACCCGAGCTTGCCCATAAGTATCCGATTGAATAATCATCTCCAGCCCTGATTCCACCTAAGCTGTAGATTCCCCATGACCATGTGAACTGATTTAAGCCAACAGAACGAATCCGTGAATGCAACAGTTACACTTGTAGACTTAGAACACTTCCTGCACAAACATGATCCCTAACCAAAGCCCTATCGCTCATCTATCAATCCGAACACATCTTAGCATTGAGCGCCCACGCGGTCTATCCTTTCAGCTGAAATTAAACACTGACTGGAACTCTACCTGGTTCCCTCCTCCAAATTCTTTTATATGGAGTCCAGAAGACACAATGCAAAAATTGGGGGGTTTCCCGAACTCCCATCCCTTGCTATCCTATGTTCAGTCGGACCCTAAGGCCGCCTTTCTTCCCCCAATGGGGATGTGAAACACATCCTCATCTCACACTCGCTTCCATCCTGGATATCTGAAATATTCTCCCCCAATTAGATTCATCTAAGTCCACTCGACACATGAGAACTGAAGGATTACCCAAACCCTCTTCCATCCCAATTGACAATCCGCTAACGGCCGGTGTCTAACAGAGCTAGAGCACCACGAACAACCCTTCCAAACAATCATGACTCTTGAAAACCAGCTAACACTTCTCGAATCCCAACAATGCCAATGACTCTAGCTGCTCAACCTAATACCACTCTCGTGGTACTCTTCGTGCGGTCATCTATAATCTCTACCTCGAGCGGGAAACCAAGGTTCCCGATGCACCCTGGAACTTCTTGCTAAGCGTAAGTGGCACAAACGATCGGGTAGCACCCAAATCAAACAAGACATGTACTGGCATACCATTGACCGAAAAGGTCCTCATACAAGCATAGTGCACACATAAGTCATACGAACAATAAAGAGCAGAGAATAATAGACACGTACCAACCATAATGTCTGGCACTGTCTAAGCCTCCTCAGTGGTCAACTGAAATGTTCGACTCTTCACCGCTGGAGCATCCACCTTGGCAAGGTGGCCATCGGTAATCCTCAACATGGTGGGTGCGGGCACCGCCACCGTTCCTCCTCCCCTCCTTGTAACCTTGGACAGTTGACCCGCTTATGGTCAGTCTGGTTGTAGTGAAAACAAATCAAGCCCTTCGTGGGGCAGTCCCTGCTCAAGTGGCCCTGCTGGCCACATGCATAGCATCTCGTGCCTGTGATACGACAAGATCCACCGTGCACCTTATTGCACTTGGCACACCAGCCCTAACCCTGCTAACCCCTGCTGGAAGTTTCTGAGGTCTTAGGCTTCTTAGCCTGACCCTCGCTACCTGCGTCTGCTCCGACTTCCGCTTGGTTTGGAAGTCCAACTCCATCTCCCGTTCTCGGGCCTTCTCTACCATATCATTCAGGGTTTTGCACCCTCTAAAGCTCACAAAATCCCAGATATCATCCCTCAACTTGGAATGATACCTCGTCCTCCGCATCTCCTCATCGGTGGCATATTGTGGAATCAACAATGCTCGCTCTCAAAACTTGACGGTGATCTCCGCCATAGTCTCGGTGGTCTGCTATAAGTCATGAAACTCCTTCACAAGTCGTTGCACCTTAATAGCTGGTGCAAAATCCGAGTCGAATTTCCGAACAAGCTCGACCCAGGTCATCTCAGCCACACCGGCTGGTCCCACCTGACTCGTAACCTCGCCCTGCCAATCTCGGGCACTGTCTCTCAGCATACAAGAAGCAACTCCCACCGTTGCTGTATCCGGGCAAGAACTTGTGTGCTGGGTGTTCTCGATATCTGCTACCCAGCTTCGGCTAATAATGGGGTCCCTGGCCCCGAAAAACTCAGGCGCCCCACACGCCTTGAACTCCCGGACGAGGGTATTCGGGACCCAACCTGACCTGCAGCAATCTCAGCCCTGAATGCCCTGAATCTCTCCTCCATGATCTCCAACATGCCCTCCTTGACCGTCCCAAAAATGACTGGGGTGGCATCAAGGATGCCCCTGGTAACCTCAGCTGCAATAATCTTGCACAGCCTCTTATCAATCACATCGGTAGTGTCGCCTGACCCTGCGCTGGATCTAGATCCCGATCTTGACCCCCCTGCTCCAAATCATGTCATCACCATGTTGAACTGAAATTTCATAAATCACAACGACCAGGACTTCCATATAAGGGATCTCCCCACACCAGTCCTCCTTGGATTTGTCAGATCTAACATTGGTTCGGGTACATATCTTGTGCTTTCAGTAGTATAGGCCCAATACTACCTTCCACACCTACATGTACCTTTCCTAAATGCTCTACCCAATAACTCCAATTTGTCCCAAAACCAAACCATATCCCACAAACTACCGCATACATCAATTTCAGTCCGTCCTAAGATTTTCTCTACTTATATCAATCAGACCAATCATAACAGGTTGCCTCTATGCATGCAAATTATACACATAAAAGGATCAAATAGACTTTCGAATAAAAGATTCTACCTTAGAACCACAACCAAACAAGGAACAGGAAATAAGGCCAAAGAAATCATTCTAATGCTATAAGCTCCTAACCGTATATAATTTTAACAAGTTCCATACGATCATCAAAGCTCAAATATCAGAATAACATGGATAGCACATTGGGGAACTACTTACTTGGATCGGCTGATCACGCACGTTTCACTCTCATCTTTTCCTTTCTTTCAAAAGCTTTTTATGTCATTTTTTAAAACAATTTTACCATTTCCTTAGTTTGAGTTCTGACACACCCGAGAGTATGCCCGAATCCCTCAAACCAAGGCTCTGATACCAACTTGTAACGAACCAAAATTTTAAAGTAAAATTTTCATTTTAGAGTAATCAAACATATTCCCATACATTAAGAAACGCAATTATAATTGTTTTCAAAACATAAGTCAATACAACTTTTATTCCAAATATTAGAGTGTCCCATAAAACGCCAGTGAGAGAGTGCTCACCATGCCATCACGCCTTGCCCTTGCCCTTAGGATATGAGGTACCTGAAACCATAAAAAACCTGTAAGCACGAAGCTTAGTGAGTTCCCCAAAGCATACCCCACACAATCCACATAACGTGTCAGCTATAAAAGCTACCTTTACCACATAACACATATCAATTAGCTATAAAGTTACCTCTACCACATAACGCATATCAATTAGCTAGACAAGCTACCTCTACCACATAATACATATCAGTTAGCTATAAATCTATCTCTACGATTAGCCACAAAGGCTATCTCTACCCTTAGCCATAAAGGCTATCTCTACCATTATCCCTGAAGGCTATCTCTACCATTAGCCCTGAAGGCTATCTCTACCCTAGCTCTGAAGGCTATCTCTACCATTAGCCCTGAAGGCTATCTCTACAACCAGCTGTAAAGCTATCTCTACCACATATCAATGCATAACAATGCCACACACCTCTACATAGTAAGTATACCAACTATCATACAATGGGCCGAACTTGGTGCCTTAGACCCTTTGGTATGGTGAGAAGACTCACCTCAAATGCAGAAGCTTCCTGAAGAAATCCTTAGTTGCTGCCATGTCCACTTCCTGAACCATCAATATCGATCAATATACCAAATTAGCAATGGGCTCCCATACCATGATCCATGATCCATGTTGTTGGATCCTAGCCCTAATTTCTCATTTGGGTGTTTAATTGGGGATTCTTATCTAATCAAGCATTGTCTCTTTTCTTTTTCAGATGTCTAACTCAAACAACAACAACGCTTCTGGCTCGAACGCTTTCGGCTCGTTCTCACTCATGAATTTGTGTGGGAGGGTGATTTTAGATGGAACTAATTTCAATGATTGGATCCACAACATTCGAATGGTTACCCGCTACGAGGACAGGGAGTATGTGCTCGACAAGGAGCTGAAAAAAGTAAATGTCAACACCGCTAATCCCAAGGAGATCACTGTCTTTGAGGCTCATGAGCACAATGCTACGAAATTCCATTGCATCATGCTCGCGACAATGACGGCCGAACTCCAAAAGTCCTACGAGGACTACTATCCCTATGAGATGCATCAGGATTTACTAGACATGTACCACCAAAGTGCCAGGCAGGAGAGGTACGAGATCCTCACTTCGATGATCACTACCAAGATGGACAGAGAGTCTGTCATAGCCTATTTGTAGAAAATGCATAGATATGTCGACCGCCTGCTGAAGTTAAATGTTAAATTTGATGAGGAGCTGGCGATTGATATCATTCTTCACTCCTTGCCACCTTGTTTCAACCAATTCTGCATAACCTACCACATGGACAAGGAGGAGATCACCATGAGCAAGCTTCAAGGCTTGTTGATGACTGCTAAGAGCAACCTCAAGGACAAATCTGTTGCATCAACTCCCGCTACTGCTGCCCCCGTCTTGGCTATTGGGCAAGGGAAGGGTAAGAAGAGGAAAGCTCCTTCAAACAACCACCATAAGGGAAAGTCCCATGATGGTACCTCTTCTAGTGGAACCAAGGTTGGTCCCGCTACACCCTCCTCAAACCCGAAGGATGCAGAGTGCTACCATAGCCATGAAAAAGGGCATTGGAAACGAAGCTACCTGAAATATCTGCAAGATATCAAGGATGGGAAGATCAAGTCATCCTTCGCATGTATTCATACTATTCAATCTAATAACTCATCACATGCTATTTCTTGGGTTCTTGATATAGGATGTGGTTTTCATATTTGTTCCGATTTGCAGGGCCTAAGAAGAAATAGGGATGTGGAGCATGGGAAGATAAACTTGATAATGGGAAACAGAAGAGCGTCGTCTGTCACCAAGATTGGAGTTTACTCTTTAGTGCTTTGTAGTGGGTTAGGAATAGCGTTGAATAATTGTTGCTATTTGCTAGAAATGACAAGAAACATCATTTCTTTTCATGATTTATATAAACAAGGATTTAGATTTTCGTTTGATAATGAAAGGGGTTCTATTAATTCTTTCTTTAATGGTGTTTTCTATTTTGAAGTAGTGCCTTGTAATGGAATATATATATATATATATATATATATATATATATATATATATATATATATATATATATATATATATATATATGAAACTGTGATTGTTGTAGACAACTTAGGAAATAATGTGTTGCATATCGACTCGTCCAATAGTTTGGACAAAACATGCTTGTGGCATTGTCGTCTTGGACATGTCAACAAGAAACGCATAGCCCAACTCCAAAAGGATGGGGTGTTGGAGTCATTCGACCTTAGGGATGATGACGTGTGCGAGTCTTGGAAAGATGACCAAGTCACCCTTCACTGGTACTTGTGAAAAGGGTTAGGGTTTATTGGATCTCATACACACCGATGTGTATGGGCCCTTTAGATCCACCACAAGGGATGCAAGTCGCTTCTATGTGACTTTGACCGATGATTATAACAGATATGGGTATATCTACTTAATCAAGAACAAGTCAGAAACCTTTGAAAAGTTCAAAGAGTTTAAGCAAGAAGTGAAAAATCAGTTGGGTAGGAAAATTAAGATGCTTCGATCCAATCGAGGTGGTGAGTACCTTAGTCTTGAATTCCACGACTACCTCAAGGAATGCAGAATCGCTTCGCAATTAACGCTGCCTAGGACACCGAAGTTGAACGGTATGACTGAGAGGCATAGTCGAACCTTGCTAGACATGGTTAGTTCCGTGAGGAGTCGGGCTTCGTTACCAATCGCAGTCTGTGGATATGCCTTAGAGACTGTCGCCCATATCCTTAACTTAGTCCCTACAAAGAAGGTTGCCAAAACACCTCACGAGATGTGGACAGGGAAAGCTCCCTCATTGGCACATATAACGGTTTGGGGTTGCGAGGCTTTCGCAAGATGAGACACTCACGACAAGCTCGAACCTCGAAGTGAGTTGTATATTTTCATTGGCTACCTGCAGAAGTCATTTAGATATCTCTTCTATAGACCGAGTGACAATGTTGTCTATGTTGCAAGGAGAGGATTTTTCCAAGAGCGATAACTCATAAGCCAAGGGGACAGTGGGAGGCAAATTGGTTTTGAAGAGCTTCAAGAATCAAGTGAGGACGGAACCTATAACACTGGGCTCAGCCTGAGGCTGGAACTCCAGTTGAACCTGTTGACGAGTCCCTACCTTTTAGATGTTCCAGTAGAGTTAGTGTTCCACCAGAGTTTTATGGTTTTCATATTACTACCAAAGGTGATACATTTATTAGTGATAGTACACTAGTAAATTCAGATGAACCTAACAGCTACAAGGAAGCCATGGCAGGCCCGGAGTCTGCGAAGTGGAAAGAGGCTATGGACAACGAGACTCAGTCTATGTATGACAACCAAGTTTGGAATTTGGTTGACAATGTGCCAGGTCGTAAGACGGTCGGGTGCAAGTGGATCTTTAAGAAGAAGAACGACATGGATGGGAAAGTGCACACTTATAAGGCACGATTGGTTACGAAGGGCTTTAATCAAACTCCCAGAGTTGACTATGATGAGACCTTCTCACTAGTTGTGAAGATAAAGTCTATAAGGGTTATGCTAGCCATAACTGCGTTTCATGATCATGAAATATGGCAGATGGACGTCAAAACCTCTTTCCTTAATGGGAAGTTGGCTGAGGATGTTTACATGAGTCAGCCAGAGGGTTTTGTCGATGTGAAACACCCTAATAGAGTGTGTAAGCTTGATAAATCCATTTATGGATTGAAACAAGCATCTCGCAGATGAAATCTTTGTTTCGATGAGAAAGTCAAAGAGTTTGGATTCCTGCGAAGCGAGGAGCAGTCCTGCGTATATGTCAAAGCCAGTGGGAGTATAGTTACCTTCCTCCTATTATATGTCAATGACATACTGCTCATAGGAAACGACATCCCAACCATACAGGAGGTTAAGTCCTGGCTTGGGAAGTGCTTCACTATGAAGGACCTCAGAGAGGCTACCTATATTTTGGGAATAAGGATAGTGAGAAACAGGAGTAAAAGGATAATAGAAGATAGTCAGAATACTTACGTGGAAAAGGTATTAAAATGTTTTAGTATGGAGAATTCCAAGAAAGGGGAGTTACCAATCCAAAGCAATGCCAAGTTGAGTAAGACTCAAAGCCTGAGTACCGAAGCCGAGATATCAGATATGATTCGACTACCTTATGCTTCTGTAGTAGGCTTGATCATGTATGATATGACATGTACTCACCCTGATGTGGCCTTCGCTTTGAGCATGGTCAGCAGATATCAAGGGAACCCAGACAGAGCACATTGAACCGCAGGCAAGAATATTCGTAAGTACTTTCCGAGAAACAAGGATTGGTTTCTTATCCTCGGTGGGAGTGATGACTTAAGGGTGCGAGGGTATAGTGACGCCAGATTGCAAACTAACCGGGACAAATACCGTTCTCAGTCGGGCTGGGTCTTTACCCTGAACGGAGGAGCGGTGACTTAGAAAAGTTCCAAGCAGGAGATCGTAGCTGATTCAACATGCGAATCAGAGTACATAGCAGCAAAAGAAGCGTCAAAGGAGGTGATATGGTTGAAGAACTTCACTGGAGACCTTAGAGTTGTGCCATCCATAAAGGATGCTATGGAGATTTTCTGCGATAATGAAGGAGTAGTTACCTTGACCAAGGAATCGAGGGATCATGGCAGATCCCGACATATCGACAGGAAATATCACTTTATTAGACATCGGGTTGAAGAGGGACTCCTCACAGTAAATAGAGTATCGTCAGAGGATAACCTAGCAGATCCCCTTACGAAGGGACTGAGTAGGGTTAGGCACTTGCAGTACGCTATGATCATTGGGCTGAAGGACGATATTAGTTTAGATTAGATAGCTTCGAAACGTGTAATAGATAAATTGTAATTAACATTTGATGATTAAATAAAGGAGTATTATTTATAAATAAAGTTACTGTCTTACGTTAATTATTTACCTATTGTTTCACTTTGCATATTTTGACTTCCTGAATAATAAGATTATTCGAACAGTCCACAGTCGCTCATACTTTGGAAGTAGGTATGAAAGAAGGTTGTCATGAATTGGCTTAAAGATTGTCTAAAGTGTATTAGACATAGCAAAAGTTTGCTGCAACGTTCATGAGTGCTTATGAAATAAGATTTGAGCATTGGATTAAACCCATGCTTACTGGTATCACTTCATGGAATTTATCACGAATGATCGTAAGACGATAATATCCTATAGTCTTTAAACCTGTATATATGGTTAATTGTTTACAAGTTGGTTGTGCATTGATAATGCGTAAACGCATCAGTAACTTGATGTTATAAAACACATTGTTGTGTATGATTTGATGAGTGAATAGTAAATGCCCATAAGTCGAAGTTTATATGCTCCTTTTATCCTAAGAGGCTAAAAGCGATACCAGGGCCCCTCGATGATTTGGTTTGACTTATGTGTTGTGCCCAGTTAGGGATGAGTTGATGTGTTCAATTAAGTTCTATGTTAGACAAATCAGAGATCAAGAAACAAACTGTTGGACAATAAGTATGACTATGTTCCATGTAATTGTCCGCACGATCTCTTGAGATCAGAGGACTATATGATCTTTTATCTATAGGACGAGTCAGAGTTCGACAACGAGTTTTGAGAGTTATGATTGCTAATCGGATTTTGAAGTTATACTTGCATCTATAGCTATTAGACATATCCAAGTAAGAGACTGTTGAATTAGTGTCTAAGTCCATAACTATATTTGGTATGTAGTTGACCTGTTTGTAGCATGGTCCTTTTGGGTTGCCTTCACTGGAGCAACTTGACTGGATGATTAGTGGAGAAAGAGGATATTATGGTTTATTAATATATTATATGAGTAATATGTTAAAAGAGAAATCATATTGATTAATTAATATTGGTCAAGAATTAATTAAGAAATATATTTTGTGATCAAAAGATATTAATTAAACTTAGGGGACTAGAATTGCAATTATAAGATAATTGGATTTTGGGCTGTGGAACATATGGATAAAGGAGTGGACGAAATTAGGGTGGAAGCCTACCTTGAAATCGCCCAAGGCCTTATTCTAGAAGGTTCTTGGGGCTGCTTAAGGCCTAAGCTATCCAATTAGGGTTTTGACTGAAACTCTAGCAGCTCAGCTATATAAGGACCCCTAGGGCATCCAAGTCATCTACCAGAATAACCCTAGAGTCCTTAGAGCCGATTTTGAGCCACCATCCTCTCTCTCCAAGATCATTCTTGTTGCCTTGGTGTTTGTGATCGATTAGAGGTATTACATTTGTGATACTAGGCTCTCAAAGCTTGAAGATTCTTGCAATAATCTAAAGGTAATCATCTGAACTTATTAAGTTATTGATTTCGATTTTGATATGATTGAATTAGGGTTTATAAGCTTTGGATAATTTGCATGTACAATATAGAAACCTAGATCCAAAGCTTTAGGGTTTTGCACGTGCACCATAGGATTGTTGTATTGCTAAAAACCCATCAACATATTCACAAAAGCCTTCCTTGAAACAACCTTCAATAGAATTCTTCAAGGTCTAGGAATGATGGAAGTTGAATCTGTTCTGAAACCACTTTCGCTTTCACAGTGACACTTTCGGTTTCAGTTACACTTTCGCACTCATAGTCTGAAGGATGTCATGCGAATTAGTGATCGCAGTAATTCACAGTCATCTTTTGTTCCGCGAATCGGTGCGAACGCTCGCAATAATTCGCAGCCATTTTATCTATGACTTCATACGCAAGCTCAAGTTTCTCACGACCCACTGTTCCTTCACGGTTTAGAGCGTTTTATATCATTTTGTATATTATGTATATTTTTTATTTTATTTTATTTTATTTTATTTTTATTCTCTTTTATTTAGTTATTTTAGTTTATTTTATTTTTCTTTCTACTTTATTTTATTATTTTTATTTTTATTTTATTTTAACTTTTTTTAATTACAAAAATATTTAATGGTTTTGTTTTAATTTAATTTAATACCTTTTTTTGTTCCTTTTAGAAAATCAAAAATACTAACATATTTTTTTGTGTTTATTTTTATTTCTTTTATTTTCACAAAAATATAAAATACCAAAAATATATTAAATGATTGAGAAGCTTTTGAAGGAAAATATTTGTAATCACTCTCAGTTCATATGATGGGGCTGGTATACAACTTTTTACCTATGTACTAGCTAAGTGTCCCTAGAATCATGTTGTTGCATGTTGTCTGAAGCCTCCTAGACTTTATGTTGAAGCCTTAATGAAGCGATAATACCAATTGTTTCTTCCCAATTAGGGTGCGAATTCACATAAGTCACGAGCTACCTTACTCTTCTCACATTGAGTAAAGAGTTAGCTGCTTGGCCACTTTTGCAAAGCAGAGGTACACTATTTTCTTTGGAACCACCTAATACTTTTCTCCACTACTTTCGCATTCATCAATGCAACCCTTGAGACTCTCATATATTACCACTGAGGTTTATGGTTACACAACTTCTATGTTCATGATCTTTAATTCGGTATCACCATGAATTGAGTGAAACCCAAAATCCAACACACTTATTTGAATTGAGGGTGAACAATATACATGTTCTAGACTATTCACCAAGGAATTAACAAAACTCCACTTTCGTGGTATGTGCCAAGAAATCTCTTTTTATTTTGCGAGATCTTAATGAAATACTCTAGACCTAAGACATTTCTTCCCAAAAGATCCATTTTTTTTAGATTTATGCATCTATTCAAGTCACTAAAATAATACCAAAGCTACTCGTAAAACAGACTACATTGGTCATACAAGTACTTCATCCGAACGTTCGTACTTATATCAAGTTTCAGAGTTTGGTTGAAGATAATTAAAGCCACCATGTAAGCCTAAAGAAAAGATGTATTTCACTGTTTCTTAATAAACAGGTGATTGTAATTCAATGGGGAACCACACAGACACTTCTTAGTCTCTCTTGACTTCGAAGGAAGAGATCTTTGCCCGGGATCCACCGTTTCGTGTCTTAAAATAGACATCAGTAAAATCATCCACATATGCTTTGCTTTATTTCTTTATTTTTGGCACACTCTACCACGAAGATCCTTGTGATTTTCCAAACGTCTGGTTCATGGCACTTACCCTTAATTTCAGTTTCGCAGTTCAATTCAAGTTTACTTAAAGGCGAAAGTTCTCATCTAAATGCGAAAGATGGTATACAACTTAACTGCGAAAGGGAAAAACTGATGCGACAACTCTAATTGATAAGATTTTAAATGGGTGTGTGAAATTTGAATCATCGCCTGGTTTTCAGCCGCTTGACACCTTTTTCTAACGTAACTGTTGTCACATCGTGTCTTTGTAGGCGACGTTTCAGAGGAGAAAACGCAACCGTCACCATACTTTCTCTCTTTGTTAATGGTATAAAGGGATTTCCAACACTTCATCATTCCTTACCATTATCAAAAGATTTGTAAACACTCAAGGCGATTTTTCTCTCTACTATTCATCATCCAATTCAACAAGAATCCATGGATGCCTCATCAGAAACCCCTTTAGTTCAAGATCAGTCTGCTCAGTCATCCCTTCTCACCATCAAGCAAAACCAAAACATGATTCTTGATCTCGATCCTCTCAAGTACGACAAATTCATGTTACCGATCGTTGAGTGCTTGAAATACTCATCACTGGTTAAATCTTTGACCACATCGTAGATTGTTCCGATGTCTCTCTTATCGAAGGCTTACTCATCCGCTTGCTACATCAAGGAAGACTAACGAATCACCTTTGAAGTTCACAACTAGAAAACCTCAATCACCAAGTCCTGATTTTGTTCCTTACTAGGGCTTGCTCAGACCAATAATATGGTAGAACCTGATTCCATCTCAATCTCCGCCATCATGGATATGGTCTATCAAATGGGGTACAAAGAAACCCTAACTACGATCTCAAAATTCAGGAAGCCCAACCACAATGGGATGGACTCTTTACCCTATTGTTGAAAAGCTTTTCGGAGCGCGTGACTGGGTCGGATTGTGCCAGTAAGTTGCTTATGACAATTATGTATGGGCTCTACAATGGAATCAACATCGATTTTGGAGCTTTTCTTTAGGCTCAATTGGTACAAAGCACCCATTCAACATAGAGACACAGTGAAATCTCATGTGTTCGATTCTGGACACTCATTGTTCAGAGGGCAAGCGAGAAACTCAATATTCCAGTGATGCAAGACTCCTTCATGTCTGCCATCTCCATCTTTCACACCACCAACATTATCCATGCTGATAACTCAAACTTTTCATTTGTTATCTCAATTCCTGAAGCGATGTTTCGAGATGTTCCAGCAGCTAGTAAAATTCTTGAAGCCTATAGGAAACTTCCTGTGTCAGGCTTTCGTCCTTTGACTCCTGAGATGCAGTCGATAATTAATGAATCTAATAAACCAAAGAAAGGAGGCCAGAAAGGACGCAAGAAAGGGGAAAAGAAACAAAGTGCTAAAGAGGGTCCATCTGAACCTGCAAAACCCCTAAGAAACGAAAGACACAAGCTGGCTCATCTGCACCAACTCCTCCTCCAACAAAGAAGCAAAAGATCAAGAAGGCAGCTCACAATTCCATACCTCCCACTCCCAGTGAAAGCGAACGTTCGCAGTCTGACACTTAACCAAGCATTCGCATTGAAGGAGATGAGCCTGTCCAAACCGAAGACACTGCAACAACTTCACAACCAGAGGTTTCGCAACCAATTTCCACAGCTCCTGAGGTAACTATTGAGATTCCTGTCTCAGCTCCTATTTCCACTGATTTTGTTGAGACTGTCTCTATTCCCTCTCCAACTGCCAACATTTACCAATCTCTATTGCTCTAATCCCACCTGTCTCAATAGGTGTTTCACAACCTCCACCTATATTCATAGATTCTACCACTACACCAACAACAAATGTTGAGCCTCTTGTTTCTGTCAACGCATCTGATGTGGGGGAAGCAACTTCAGGTTTCACAAATGGTTATTCCACACCATATATTTCCCCTCTTCGCCATAATGACCCAGATATGATTTTCGCTAATGATGATGACTTTGCAAGATTCATCTACAGTCCATTTAACATCACGAATGAAAGTGATGTCGAAGCCTCTGTCACGAGAGGGCATCTTAAGGAGATACATGAAAAATTGGACTCGCTGCTTCATGCTACAAAGACATCATCCACTGATGATTATTCTTAAGCATCGGTCAAGTCAATTCTTGAGATCCTTAGTAAAGAGCACTCTGCCAACCTTGAAAAGATGAACAAGGTGGTAGATGCTTCTACCACATTCTGCAACAGTACGACCTAAAAATTCGATAAACTAATCACTGATGCTCAAGTATTCATGGAGAAGTTCTAGAGCTCCTTTGAGTCCAACACTGCAAGGGCTAATGAAGTCATTTGTAGCCTGGGCTCAACAGTTAAGACTAAGAAGGTGAAACTTCAAGAGGTCCGCACTAGTCTTAAATCTGACCATGACCAGTTCCATTCATCCATCTCCTCGCAAATCTATAAGCTTCAAGATGATCTGGTTATGGAGAGAAAAATAATGGATGCTCTTGCCGTTAAGACAGAAAAGGTGAAAGTCTTGACAGTCAAGCTTGAAAATGTTGAGAAACAAGTCAATGTTTTGTTATTTGAGAAAGTTGCTATGAACACAAACGTCATTGGCATGCTTTCGGATATCATTGAGACTCGTGACTCAATGATTATGATTATGGTAAAGAAGCATCTTAATGAGAAACTAAGGCCCGTCTTCGCCATGCTTCATCGATTGGAAGGTGTACCAGAATCTAGATCCATTCCAAAACAAGGGGAGAAGGTGTGTCATAATCCAAGAAGGAAGACCCCAAACCTCCAGTCAAGCACATTGTCAAAAGCGAATCTAAGCCTAAAGGCAAATTTTTTTTTCCAGTGAAGAATCCATTATTGACAACAACGAGGATGAAGAGCCTGAAGAAAACAAGCTCAAAAGAAGAAAGGCACGAGAGGCTGAAATGGATGAACATCAAAGAATAATCCAAGAGGCTGAAGCAAAAGAGAAAGCAGATGGCGAAGCTCAGGTCACTTTGGAAAGCCGAAATCTTTTTTTTTCAAAGTGGACTCTGAAGTGAATTCAGAACGAAGTTGTGGATATGTCGAGTCAATATTGGCTAGAACCAGTTGTGTCATTCGAGCTTCAAAATACACAATAATTGCTGTTGGATCTGCAAATAACTCCAAAAGCCTTCAAGTTTCGCTCCTTTGTGAAAGTAGCGAATGACCCTTCCACTGAAAATGGTGCTGATTAATTGCTCTTCTCGTTCTATCTCAAGCACATGAAGCCACAATACGAAACATGGACTGCTAGCAAGATTACTGCAGTGAAGGTTATAGGTCCAGTCGAAACCGAAAGCTTCCCTAATGCAAAGTTCAAGGTCGTGATAGGTTTTGCTAGTCAGGTTCACAAATTCACTCTTGCATACCTGCCATGCCTCAATCCCTATGACTGGATCATGCTTTACAACTTACTGCTGAGACACGGACAGAAGTACAAGCCCATTATTGCTCACCTCAAATTGATGATAGTTTCGTATGTTCAAGAGGTTGGCAAAATGGATGTGGAAATTGTTGATGTACTACGAAGGAATCCATCTGTTCTCCCCAAAGAAGCCCCAAAAGGTTTTAAAAAGTTGAAGCGTGGGAAAATATACAAGGAAGGATGGTATGTGGTCTTTATGGCGCAAGAACGAAATGATGCAGAATTTCGCAAGGCCTGTTTCTTCTTCCCTGAGAAACATTTGTACACAACCTCTTGCCTAGAGTATATTTTGGACATGATCAATAAATTCAAGGGCAACAACAAAAGAGACAAGAAGTGCTTTTCAGATATAATTCAATGGTACATCCGTGTTCAGAAGAGTTTGTTGAGCGTAATTCCAAAAGTTTTTGAAGTGCAAAAGCAAACACAATCTTAATGGACTCTCGCCCCAATTGACGCAAAGGTGGAGATTATTGGGATTTAGTGTTACGTCAATTTGTTTTATTTAATAGTCCATTTATGTAAATGGGCTTGGTCTTGTCCACCTGTCTTTATTAATTAGGGTTATAGTATTTAAGGTGTCGCTTGGTCTTGTAACCCTAAACACGCCTCTACAGTAGCAATTCTTAATCCAGTTCTTCTGAGGCTGTCGCTTATAATCAATAAGCATATTTTGAATCATTGTCTTGTTCTTGTTCTTAAATTGTTTTGAATCTAATAGATATTTCTAGGATTAATATCCTAACATATCAGATCATGCAATAAGCCCTTGATAAGGTGAGACATAAAGTTGCAAACAATGATCTAGAGTTTTATGAATGCACCTTAAAATTTGTTTCAAAGCCATGAAATGTTATTCACCAGGATTGTGCATGTAATGACATATTTTCCATAACATGTAGAAGATGTTAGGTCGAGTGAATGTGACACGTTGAACGGAAGCATCAAGACTCATCAGGCCAATGATCGAGATATTGGAGATATCGAGCTCTGTCAAAGTACCGAAATCGGTACATCTCAATAATAGTTAAGCATAGTAGTTCATTCAAGGATTTTTGTGATATACTTTTGTTGAACTAGAGTTGTATCATTCTGATCACGAGTAACAACAATGACAACAAAAAAATTGAGTACTTGAAGGTCAGTCATGGAGAACTCAAACACGAGTGGTTAAATATTTTCGTAAGGAATAATTAAAGGATCATATGATTAGAATATCACCAACATATAATAGTTGATATGTTGTATGGGGCCCTAACAATAAATAAATAATGAAAGATCGGGTTTGTTATGTATGAAACCAAGTCGACTAATAAACTGGGTAAGCCAGTGTAACCATGACATGTATGCTTATTTTAGAGATTATCTCCATGAACATACATGATGTGCAATATAAATTCCCAAAAATAAGGAGGGTGATGCATGTAAATCGTCCCCTAGAAGTAATCATAAAGAAATACATTTGTTACGTTAAGTTGGTGAACATGCCAATAGTGTGAGGCTTTCAAACGAAGGACAATTCAAATAATATCATGTTTAACCACCATAACAAATGTCTTGTCACAATCAATGCTAGGCCGCTAGCTGCGACTATTTTCCACAAGGCGAGCCTTATATTTTTGAAAAGATATGTTTGCATTAAACTGCATTTTAGACAAGAAAATACAGTTAACAATGTTTTTCCCATCAGATGAGTCACAAGAATCCAAGTTCTACTATAAATCAAAGGATTGTATTCATTTTACATTGCATTAAGATAATAATGATCTTTAAAAACATATAAATATGTACGAGGGAATGGGGAGGTAGAGTCAACAAGGAGATTGAGTTTTTTGATAGGTTTGGTAATGTTGTGATGAATACGGGTAGTCTTATGTGAATGAGGAAGTTTTAATGGTTATTGAGACATGGTAGTAAAGTTGGGTTGAGGTAGTATGTGGATGGAAGAAGTTGTAAGTAGGGTTTTCAAAGTAAAAAATTATGATAAGGAGGTTGTTAAGGAAACACTTTGCATATGGGAGATTGTTAAGGCATCAAGAGAGATAGGAGAGCTTTAATTTTAATGGTAGGTATGATATAAAAGTTACTAACGTGGCAGCTTGATAGTGAGCGGTGTGGGATGGAGTAGTTTGGTGGGGTTATAGGAAAGAGTATACAAGGTCATAAATATTGGTAATAATCATAATAATCATAGGGTGTTTTGGGTTACATGAAAGAACAAATATAAGTAACACTGGATAGAGAATAATTATATGGATGTAGTTTGTTAATTAATTAAATGAAACTTGGAGATATAGAAGGTCCTAAGTGTAAGAATATGAAAGTTAGATAATTACCAAAGATAATGATAATTACTTTGTGACCAAGTAATTATCTATTCGGGATTAAATCCTTACCTTAGAAATTCAGAAGCGCTCATAATTCTCGAAAACCCTAGTGTTATCGATATATGTATCACGTATCTCTTTCCACGCGCTTTGTAATTGGTCCAAAAACCCTAATCCGATTACGGTTTTTGTTGGTAGCTACTTGGTGTTTCTGGTGATTCTGTTTCCATTTTGGGTGCGATTCCATTAGAGGGATTCTGGTTTGGATCATTGGCATTCAATCAAAGTGTCAAGAACAAGATGTTGTGTTTTGAGCATTCTAACACTCCTATGGTGTGCATGCAACCCTAGAAACCTTGGATCTATGTTTTCTCTATTATACATGAAAACTTTCCTTTTTCCAAGGTTTCATCCTAACTAGCATATCATGAGGTACTAGAATGGCATACCTTTCTTGTAGCTTTAATTCCTTAAGACTTTGTGAGCCTAGCACCCCAAATGTGATGCCTCAAATGCTTCACACAACACCACCAACAATTGGAATAACTTGAGAGAAGATTATATTGCACCAAAATCGGCTAGCCTTCACTTGTGTATCATAAGTACCGATTTTGCTAGTATGAGGCTTCTTTATATAGTGTGCACATTAGGGTTACACCATGTAACTCATGTCTTTCCACATTCATCATGATCCATGGGTTTTGACGTCCATAGAGTATCCATGGGTCACCACATGGGTTTAGCCCATCATGAAGAAATATGGATCATAAGCCCACTTTATAAGAATGAATGATTTACCAAATCAATCCCCATTTATTTAATTAGTCTCTTTTGTTATCATAGAATTAATTCCAAGCTAATTCTTGATCAATACTAATTAAATAATATGATTTCATATTAATATATTAGAACTTATAATATATTAATAAATCATAAATATCCTCTTCTAACAAAAGTTTATCCAAATTGTTCCGATGCCATGCAACCCAAATGGACCATGCTAAATCGGGTCAAGTACATACCAAATATAGTTATGGACTTAGACACCTATCCAACAGTGTCACACTTGGATAAGTCTAATAACTATAGCTGCAAGTACGACTTCAGGATCCGACCAGCAATCGTAGCTCTTAAAAGTCTCGTGGAACTAAGTTGTGCCATTTTAGATAAGTGATCATATAATCCTTTGTTCAAGATACCAGCTAGACAAATACATGGAACAACATCGTACTTATTGTTCGACAGTTTGTTTCCCGATTTCCGATTTGTTTGACATAGAACTTAATCGAAAACATCAATTCAGTTCTGACCAGGCCCGGTACATAGATCAAAACAAAATCATCGAGGGGCCCAAGATATCGCTTTTAATACTCTAAGGACTAAAAGGAACATATAAACTTTGACTCATATGCTTGCACTAACTAATCATCAAATTATACATAGCAGCACGTTTTATGACATCAAGTTACTGATGTGTTTTCGTACTATCAATGTACAACCAACTCATAGTCAACAACTCATATCTCTTAGTTTGAAGACTTATATGACATTACCATTTCATGATCACTCAAGATAAATTCCATGAAGTGATACAAGTGAGCGTGGGTTGAGTCCAATACTCAGATTTATGAGCACTCATGAATGTTGCAGCAAGAATTGCTATGTCTAATACAATTCAGAAAAATCTACAAACCCAATTCATGACAGTTTTATTTCAATACCTACTTCCAAAGTATAATTGATTGTGGATAGTTTGAATAATATAATTATTCTGGAAGTCAAAACATGCAAAATGAAACAATAGTAAATGATTGACACAAGACAGTACCATACTAGTAAATAAAAAACACCTTTTATTTAAACATGAAATGTCAATTACATTTCAACTATTAAAAGTTTCAAAAGCTATCTAATTACTAAAACTAATATCATCCTTCAGCCCAATGCGCCTCGCATGTTGTAAATGCTTAACCCTACACAGTCCCTTCGTGAGGGGATCTGCTGGGTTCTCATATGATGATACCCTCTTTGCCACGAGGAGTCATTCTTCTATTCGATGTCTAATGAAGTGGTATTTTCTGTCGATGTGCCTAGATCAGCCATGATCCCTTGGTTCCTTGGCTAAGGAAACTGAACTCTTGCTGTTACAGAAAATCTCTATAGGCTCCTTTATAGCCGGTACAACTCCAAGGTCTCTAACGAAGTTCTTCAGTCATATTGCCTTCTTCGCCGGCTCGCTTGCTGCTATGTACTCTGATTCGCAAGTTGAATAAGCTATTGTCTCCTGCTTGGAACTTTTCCAAGTAATTGTTCCTCCATTTAGGGTAAAGACCCAACCCGAATGAGAGCGGGAATTATCCCTGTATGTCTGAAAGCTGGCATCACTATACCCCACTACTCTCAAGTGATCGCTCCCACCAAGGGTAAGAACCCAATCCTTAGTCCTCCGCAGCTACTTGAGAATGTTCTTTACCGCAGTCCAGTGAGCCTTGCCGGGATTCCCTTGATATCTGCTGACCATGCTCAAAGCAAAGACCACATCAGGGCGACTACAAGTTATAGCATACATGATCGAGCCTACTGCGGAATCATATGGTACTTGACTCATCTCATCTATCTCAGCCTCTATACTCGGGCTCTGGGTCTTACTCAGTTTGGCGTTACTCTAGATTGGTAAGTCACCTTTCTTGGAATCTTGCATGCTAAACCTATTCAGCACCTTATCCAAGTATGTACTCTGACTAAGTCCAATTAGTTTCTTACTCATATCTCTTAATATCCTTATCCCTAGGATATAGGCAGCTTCTCCAAGGTCTTTCATAGCGAAACACTTCCCAAGCCAGGACTTAAACTCCCGCAGGGTTGGGATATCATTTTCTATGAGTAGTATGTCATCCACATACAATACCAAAAAGCTAAATATACTCCCACTAGCCTTAACATATACATTGGACTCATCCTCGCTCCTCGAAAAGCCAAACTCTTTGACTTTCTCATCGAAACAAATATTCCATCTGCGAGATGCTTGTTTTAATCCATAGATAGATTTCTCAAGCTTACACACTCTATCAGGGTACTTTGCATCAACAAAACCCTCTGGCTGACTCATGTAAACATCCTCAACCAACTTTCCATTAAGGAATACGGTTTTGACATCCATTTGCCATATTTCATAATCATGAAATGCAGCTACGACTAGCATAACCCTAATAGACTTAATCTTCGCTACTGGTGAGAAGGTCTCATAATAGTCAACTCCTGGAGTTTGAAGAAATCTCTTCGCAACCAGTCGTGCCTTATAAGTGTGTACATTCCCATCCATTTCGGTCTTCTTCTTAAAGATCCATTTGCATCCGACTGTCTTCCGACCCGGTACATTGTCAGCCAAGTTCCAAACTTGATTGTTATACATGGATTGAATCTCGTTGTCCATAGCCTCTTTCCATTTGGCAGACTCAAGGCCTACCATGGCTTCCTTGAAGTTGTTAGGTTCATCCAAATTTATCAATGTACTATCACTGATAAATGCATCACCTTCTGTAGTAATATGGAAACAATAATAAAAATCAGGTGTGCTCCTAACTCTTGTGGAACGTCTCAGAGGTACGGACTCGTCAATTGGCTCAACAGGAGTTTCCTCCTCAGGTTGATCGCTAGTGTTTGAGGTTACTTCACCACTTGACTCGTGAAGCTCTTCAAGGTCAATTTTCCTCCTAGTGTTTCCTTGGCTTATGAATTCTCTTTCATGAAAGACTCCTCTCCTCGCCACGAAGACAACATTTTCACTCGGTCTGTAGAAGAGATAACCAAAAGATTTCTGTAAGTAGCCGATGAAAATACACCGCTCACTTCGAGGTTCAAGCTTGTCGTGAGTCTCATGCCTCATGAAAGCCTCGCAACCCCAAATCTTGATGAGAATTTCTCACCAGTGGCTAATATTTAGTCTATTAGGGTCATGTTAGCATCGATGCGATTCATGATTATGAAATTTGGCAGATGGATGTCAAAACCGCTTTCCTTAATGGGAAGCTGGCTGAAGATGTTTACATGTGTCAGCCAGAAGGTTTTGTGGATGCTAAATACCCCAATAGGGTGTGCAAGCTTGAGAATTCTATTTATGAATTAATGCAATCATATCGCAGATGGAATCTTTGCTTCGATAAGAAAGTCAAGGAGGTTGGTTTCTTTAGAAGTGTGGATGAGTCCTGTGTATATGTCAAAGCTAGTGGGAGTATAGTTAGCTTTATATTATTGTATGTCAATGACATACTACTCATAGGAAACGACGTTCCAACCTTGTAGGAGGTTAAGTCCTAACTTGGGAAGTGTTTCACTATGAAGGATCTAGGGGATTCTGCTTATATTCTGGGGATAAGGATATTGAGAAATAGGAGTAAAAGACTAATAGGACTTAGCTCAGAGTACTTACTTGGACAAGGTGATGGAATGCTTTAGCATGGCGAATTCCAAGAAAGGGGAGCTACCAATCCAAAGCAATATATTCTTAGTAAGACTCAGATTCTGAGTACCGATGTCGAGATAGCGGAGATGAGTCGAGTGCCATATGCTTCCTCTGTTGGCTCGATCATGTACGCTATGCCATGTACTCGCCCTGATGTGGCTTTTGCGTTGAGCATGGTTAGCCGATATCAAGGGAACCCGGGTAGAGCTCACTAGACAGCAGTGAAGAACATTCTTAAGTATCTACGAAGTACTAAGAACTGGGTCCTTGTACATGGTGGAAATAATGACTTGAGAGTGACAGGGTATAGTGACGATAGTTTTCAGACCAACCGAAACAATTTCCGTTCTCAGTCAGGCTGGGTGTTTACCCTTAATGGAGGAGCAGTGACTTGGAAAAGTTCTAAGCAGGAGACCATTGCTGATTCAACGTGTGAATCAAAGTACAAAGTTGCGAGCGAATCGTCGAAGGAGGCTATATTGTTGAAGAACTTCATTGGAGATCTTGGAGTTGTACCAGCCATAAAAGAGCCCATGGAAATTTTCTGTGATAATGAAGGAGTGGTTGCCTTAACCAAGGAACCAAGGGATCATGGCAGATCCAAACATGTTGACATAAAATTCCACTTTATCAGACATAGAGTAGAAGAAGGACTCCTTGTGGTAAAGAGGGTATCGTCAGAAGAGAATCCTGTGGATCCCCTCATAAAGGGTCTTAGTAGGATCAAGCAAGTTCGACATGTGAGGAGCATTAGTCTGAAGGACGAAATTAGTTTTAGTGATTAGATAAACGTTTAGAAACTTGTAATAGATAAATGTAATTGATATTTGATGATTAAGTAATGGAGATTTATTTATGAGTAAAGTTTACTCTCTTGTGTCAATTGGTTGCTATTGTTTCACTTTTGCATATTTTACTTCCAGAATAATTGGATTATTCAAATTATCCACAGTCGATCATACTTTGGGAGTAAGTAATGAGGAAAAACTGTCATGAATTGGTTTGTAGATTGTCTAAGTGCTTAGACATAACAAAGGTTTACTGCAACGTTTATGAGTACTCCTGAAATAGGATTTGAGTATTGGATTAAATCCACGCTCATTTGAATCACTTCATGGAATTCATCACGAGTGATTGCGAGACAATAATATTGTATAATCTTTAAACCAAGATATATGAGTTGTTTGCGAGTTGGTTGTGCATTGATAATGCATAAACGCATAAGTAACTTGATGTTATAAAACATATTGTTGTGTACGATTTGATTAGCAAATAGTACAAGCATATAAGTCAAAGTTTATCTATTCTTTTTATCCTAAGAGGGTAAAAGCGATATCTTGGGCCCCTCGATGATTTTGTGTTGACTTATGTGTTGGGCCCGGTCAGGACTGAATTGATGTGTTCCATTTGGTTCCTTGTCAAACAAATCAGAAACCAGGAAACAAAATGTTGGACATTGAGAATGATTTTGTTCCATGTCTTTTTCCACATGATATCTTTCAGAATAGAGGATTATATGATCCCTTATCTTAAGGACACGCAACTAACTAGGTCAGAGTTCGATAACGGCTTTTGAGAGCTACGATTGCTGGTCAAATTTTGAAGTCATACTTGCAATTATAGTTATTAGACTTATCCAAGTGGGAGACTGTTGGATTAGGTGTCTAAGCCCTTAAATATAATTGGTATGTACTCGATTTGATAGTAGGATGATCCTTTTGGGTTGTTGCCTTCACATTGGCAACTGGACAGGATGACTATTGGAGAGAGAAGCTGAATTTATTATTTAGAATAATAAATTAGGATATAAATATGATTTATCAATATATTATAAGAATAATATATTAATTATAAATCATATTGTTAATAATTATTTAATCATAAAATAATTTGGAATTAATTTTGGGATTAAAGGAACATAATGAAAGTGCAGGGGTTGTTTTGTAATTATTTGATAGTTGAGGCTTTGGTCCATTGGATCACCCTTATTAGGGAGGGCCAAAAATCCCTAGAAGGTTCTAGGTATTTTCGTCCAAGCCCTAAGGAAGGGGTCCATGGACTTGCTTAAGCCCTATGCTAAGGAATTAAGGTTTCCACCTTAAAACCCTAGCTAGCCTCAAGTATAAATAGAGCCCTTAGCTCTTGAATTTGGCCACACCTTGAGAAACCCTAGAAAATCCGATTTTTTGAGCAATTCACCCTCTCTCCTCTCTCTCATATTCATCATCTTGCCCTAGTGTGTTTGTGAGCAATTAGAGGTACTACAATTATAGTACTTGTTCTCAAAAGCAATGGATCTTTAAGTTTGAGTTGTTATTGTTGGATAAGGTGTCTAAGTCCATAACTTATTTGGTATATACTTGACCCGACCGGCATGGTCCATTTGGGTTGCATCTCATCCAAACTATTATGGATAATTTTATGAGAGTTATACACATATGTTTATTAATATATTATGAGTTATAATATATTAATATGAAGTTACGTTATTTAATTAGTTTTAGTCTTAAATTAATCATGAATTAATTTAGAGATTAAAAGGAATACTAATTAAATTATGGGCTATTTGTTTTATATAGTGTGGGCTAATACTCATTTGTTAATGGGCTAGGCTTATGTGGAAATCCATGGATGATCCATGAAGCTTTTAACCCATGGATCCTTGGAAAAGGAAAAGACATGGGTTATTAGGGTTTCACCCTAACCATGCATACTATATAAGCATGCTTATGGAGCATGAAATGAAGCCTAAGATACACTAAGAGAAAGCTAGTGATCTAGTGTGTGTGTGCATGTGTGTGGCCGATTTATACAAGGTGTATATACTCTCTCAAGGTTTTCCAAGAGTTTGTGGTGTTTGTGATTCCATTTGAGGCATTCACACTATTGGTGCTTGGCCCTCAAACTTCTAAGAACCCAACACACCAAAAGGTATGTAATCTCTTCTAACTCTTTTATGTTGAAATGTTCCCCATGCCATGTTAGATAGGTTATAAACCTTGGAAAATTATTATTTTGCATGTATTTAGACAAACATAGATCCAAGGTTTATTAGGGTTGCATGCACACTTAGGAAGTGTTAGATTGCTCAAAACCCAACAGTGGTATCAGAGCCTAGGCTTGCTTGTTTGATACTTGATGCAAAATAGTGATAAAAGTCGAAATCGTTGCTGTCTGCATGCTAGACTCGCCGAGTCCATTGGGGGGGCTCGCCGAGTCCAAGGCAAACTTCAACCTACTCGACGAGTCCGTTCGTGCACTCGGCGAGTAGGATCGAAAGAATGCAGAATCTCGACTTTTGCTGCTGGAAATGGACTAGAAACATTACCCTAAATTGTTTTGGTGTTGTAAAACTTATTTAGTTGGTGTAATGGTTGTTCTAATCCATTTACAATAGCATATATCAAAATTCCATGATTTTATGTGTTCATATATTTCTTGAATTTTGATGATCATGTTCATGTTCTTATGAATTTAGAAAATGATAGGAATTATTTGCTGAATTGTTTAGAATTAATTCTTTATCATTTATGTGTTTTAATGGAGTCCATAATTTGTCCTCAAGTTATGGATTACCAAAGGTCACCTTCATTTAACACACACTTAAAACACATAAGTTACATGAAAATGAAGAGTCTTCATTTTTATGAACCTTTAATTCATAAGTTATGAAATGAAGAGTTTTGCAAAGTTACAAAACTTGCCCTCAAGTTTTGGAATTTGTAAAGTTTCACACACTTTAATAAACTTTAATTCCAAACCTTAGAGTTTTAATAGTTAAAATTCAACCCTTATACTATTTATAACATTAATGGTTAATTATTATATATATGTATAAGAATAAGTCGTTTTACCGTTAGTAGGCCTCATTCACGAAGCCGGTCTATAAGGTGGGTATAAGGTTGTTGCCTATAAAATGGCGACTTAATGGGTGTATACTCTCACCCACCGCTTGCTTGATCGGTGGAGGGTCGTTAGCCGAACGGGTAGGACAATGACTTTAAATTCTCCCTTCATTAAAAGTATTAATGATAAATACTAAAGTAACTAAAATCTTAATAATTCCCAATCTTAGTTACTTTAGGAAAAATGTGAATTTGGTGCTAACCCATGGAATTCACACTTTGTACCTTACCAAGTCGTTGGTGGAGCGTGTGTGGTTAACCGGCACACTAACTTGGACTAGTAAGGACCACGAAGGGTGACTTAATGTTTTTCATAGATCAATGGAGCGTGTGTGGTTAACCGGCACATTGATTAGGTGATAATATTAAGGGTACCAAGTGAATTGGTATGGTTATTCACACCTTGTTTTGTGATCCTCGGCATCCCAGTCACAAAATTTGAGAGGGCACACTCGAGATTGAAACATGCCATTGAAAAGTTCAATGAATCTCAAAAGATCTAGGAATTTCAAATCCAATTAAAACCTAATAAATTATTTCGTTTTTCATGGTGGAAATTGGTGAATCGTCATTCGCCTACCTTCAAATATTTTATAGCTTGGATTACGGCATCCCTCTTCTAAGTTATAAAATAGTTTGTTGGGTCCTAGCCTTAATATTTCATATTGGGTGTCATATTAAGGACTTTAAATCAACTATCTTGAATATCTCCCAAAACATGTCTGGTTTAGACATTTATGATCTTCCCAAATCTCTTGAAGATGATGTTCCTCAACATCATGCTTCACTTCCTTTATCTCCTCCAAATTATTCTCCCTCACCCACAAGTTCTTGAAAAGTTTAAAGTCACTCAAGCCCTATTGGCAAGTTAAGGTCTTGGTGTGGTCACATCTTGGAGATGTAGTCACATATTGACAAGACGGGAGAGTTGGGTGTCAAAGTCTCGTGAAAGTTGGATGTTCAATCACTTTCTTAGTAACATAGCGGGTCACTTTGGGACTACTATGAGACAGACTATGACACGAGCCTTAATGATCTTATCTATTTGTTTTGTGCTGTGGAATCAGCAATGATTTGGAACACTAGTAAAGCAAATTTTGTTAGAAGATCAACTTCCCAAACCTTAAATGGACATTGGCAATGGTAGCATTGGATATCTAGAAAAGCATTTCTCTTCCCAATGGAAAGGGATCGGCCATAGTCAACTCAGTTGACCAAATGGTAAAGAGAAAGGCTAAGTCTGAAATAGTCTCATGTGCCATTATCAAAGGGTCTCCATATGTTTATATTGCCAAAGAAAGGGGCATTGGTTGCGAAGCTGCCCTATTTACCTGAAAGGTCATAAGGTTGATCAAGTCAAGAGGTTTGACTCTACTTCGGGTAAAATACACTGTATAACTCTGTTAAGTTCCTATTTGGAGATTCTTATTACATAATGTGAATGGGTCACATGCTGATGTCTTTTAAGAATCAAAGAAAAGATAGGAAGCTTAAAGTAAGTATATGCTGATTCTGATTGCGAAGGTGGGTTTCGATCGCATGGTTCGGTAATCAGAATTTTGAGCTGTTGCTTAAGAGTTATAATATATTGCTTGTGAATAGATAACAACAAGGTTTTCATGTGGATTGTAAGGATAAGTTTTTCCGCAAAGTTTTAAAATAAAAGAAAAAAAAGGTTTTAATTTTATTTATTTTAAAAATATCCTTACAATGGCATCGGTGGAAAATTGTTGCTTATATGTTTCCAGTAATAGCAATATTGGAAAGTGGATTTGATTCTTTCATTTGTGGTAGTGTCTGAATTTACCAAATGAAGAAAGTTTTTCATCACCCAAGTTTCAATTGGACAGAAACTTGGAATCATACAAGTTGTATTGTATGATGAATGAGAATTTTCATCTTTGAAAAAATTAAGACTAATTCTTTGATCACATGTATATGTGAGTCAATTGAAGGACTAAGGAATTAGGTACACTGGGTGTGCGCTGGTCAAGGTCCACCACAAAGATTGATTTGTCATGATTTACTAAAGATTAGTAAATATGATTATACTTATAAGGTTAAGTATAATTTTGTAACATTGGAAAACGAATAAGAAGAATCAAATTAGGCAGAAAGATAAAAGTTTCTCAAATCTGAAAGGACGGGAGAGTACTTTAGTATCAGCTTTGTGATCATCTTAATGATTAAGAAACCATATCAAAATTTGTTCTCTAAGAAAGTCTTAGTGCATTCTTATGACTAAGAAGAAGGGATCTTGTAATTGTTGAAATGGTTAAATCAAGAAGATGAATCATACTTCGTTCCAATACAAGTCTTGGAGTCATACTCCAAGATTGTAATTTGAGTGACATGTCTTAAAGAAGGTTTAAAACACTTATCAAATGTAAGAGTAAAATGTTTTCTACTCTTGTACATTTGAGATTGGTAAGTTGTGATGTCTTGGATGAGACAAAGACCAACTAAGACCAATTGTGTGAAGTGTTAGTCTTGATAAGAATCCGCACTATCCCTTGAATATTTGTTTTATCAAGGAATGGTTCTTGACTAGAAAAACTTATATGTCAAGAGGACAGTGGGAGCCTTAAAGATCCTGAAAGAGTTTCAAGATTTAATCAAGAGTAAAACCTGTAATTTATCACTAGCACACGAATTAAGGTTCGCAACCTATCGTGTTGACATAATTCTTATTTCTGTACCTACTTCAAATAAGTTGAATTTACATGTGAGTTATCAGAGTTCAACTTGGAAGCATTGGTGGGCCTTGTGTTACCAAGGTGACAAGAAACTAAGATTGAATAAGTTTAATCCATGTAGGGCTGAATTTGTCACTAACCTTATCTTGTGATTATGGTTTTGACAAATTCGCATGGATAGGAACTCATACACTATTAAATCTAAGTGTCATAAGGTTTCTCTCCGATTCATGAAAATGATGGTGAGGAAATGCTTTCACTAAATAGATTTTAAGTAGATATCAATTGTGTCATTTGCATTTTCAAAAGTCATTAGTGGAGCGCGTGTGGTTAACCGGCACACTAACATGGACTTGTGAGAAATGGCAAATGCCTAAGCAATTGAGACTATGATTACGGCATCCCTTTTCATAGTTCTGAAAATTGTTTAGACACACATGTGAGCTATCTAAGAAAGGGTGTATGAATCTAAATTTCAGAAGTCCAACAGATTTCTGGAAATGTGTCAGAGCTAGTGGGAGCATAAGTGTTATGCTGATAATCATCATGTTAGTGGGAGCATGACTATTATGATTAGTATTGCAAGCTAGCAATGTTAATTATAGAAAACAAAGTTTCAATCCGTGAAGTTGCAGGGGTTGAAAAGTTGTTTTGCTATAATTAAGGGAGAGGAAATTATACTTCATGTCAATTCTAAAGCTTAGATTGAGATTTTAATCATCTTTAGTCAAGAATATATGTGAATTTTGTGTTGGAATGGTTCAACTTGAAGAAATTCTATATATATTGCATTTTCAAAATTCGATTATGATTACGGCATCCCTCTTCATAGTTAAATTTTGAAAACATGGCAAATAAAAAATATTGTAGCAAAAGACTGGTCTAGTGTCATGTCTTTATGTCAAACATCATGAATAGTATCCCATATGCTTCGGATATAGGATCGATTTCATGTGCTATAATATTCATCCTTTCTAAATTTTCCAAATGCTTAAGGCATTTAGAAGGGAAAAGTCTAGAACTGGATATGACTAAAGTGATTAAGCAATTGTCGAGGACAATCTGAGGTTCGCCAAAGATTGGTTGCTCAGGGACATTTGGAAGTCTAGTGTTAATTTTGGTAGGACCATATCGACATTTTCTGAAAAGAGGTAACTCTTGTTCGGAAGTGATAGTCAAATAGGACTATGGAAATGTCTCCATAGGTGGAAGTGATTCAATCTATGAAAGATTAGGAAACTTAATGCCAAAAGGATGTTCCCAAGGAGCTGATCTCCTTTGGAATGCTCTGTAATGGTTGTTGTCAAGTCTTTCTGACTTTGTGCATAATCATTACAAGAGGATCAATGCATATAAGTTTAGAATCTAACAGATTTCAGTAAATGACATAAACTTGGAATTCTTGCATTTACAATAAGGATTTGGGATTGTGAAATGAGTATCATTGGAATCATGTTCAATTGATCTATATCACAATGTAAGGATCATAGACAAACATAGTGTGCATACTTGGGGTATGGCATAACTATTGTTTAGAAAAACAAAGTGTACATGCTAGGAGCATGGGACGACTGTTGTTTTTTATTCAAGTCTTAAGTTGATATTTGAAACATTGAATAATGTGTAATCAATATGGTGATAAATAAAAGGTGGTTTTATTTATATTCAAAAGGGTTCTGAGACCATATTAGATTCGATTATTATTGTGTTTCACTTTGCATGTTTTGACTTCCAAAATAGCTAGGTTATTCTTTTCGAATGACTAAGTTATTTAAACACTCCACAGTCGTTCATATGTTGGAAGTAGGTATGAATCAAGACTGTCATGAATCGGGTTTGTAGATGGCTAAATGAGTTTAGACATGGCAATGGTTGCTGCAACATTCATGAGTACTCATAAGTTATGAGTATTGGTATAAACCCACGCTCACTTGTATCACTTCATGGAATTTATCTCGAGTGATCGTGAGACGATAACATCATATAAATCTTTAAACCTAGAGATATGAGTTGTTACCTATGAGTTGGTTGTGCATTGATTGCACGTAAACGCATCAGTAACTTGATGTTATAAAACGTGCCTTTGTGTACAATTCAATAAGTAGTAGAACAAGCATATCAGTCGAAGTTTATCTGTTCCTTCTAGAAATAGAAGCGATATCCGGGCCCCTCGATGATTTTGTTGTGACCCATGTACCGGCCGGTCAGAACTGAATTGATGTGTTCGATTAAGTTCTTTGTCAAACAAATCGAAAATCGGGAAACAAACTGCTGGACAATAAGTACGACGTTGTTCCATGTATTTGTCCGGCTGATATCATGAGAACAGAGGATTATGTGATCACTTATCTAAAATGGCGCTTCATAGTTCGACAGAGTCTTCACTGTTCGAGGGAGTTTTCGAGAGCTACGATTGTTGGTTGGTTCCTGAAGTTATAGGCAAATATAGTTATTAGACTTATCCAAGTGGGAGTCTGTTGGATAAGGTGTCTAAGTCCATAACTTATTTGGTATATACTTGACCCGACCGGCATGGTCCATTTGGGTTGCATCTCATCCAAACTATTATGGATAATTTTATGAGAGTTATACACATATGTTTATTAATATATTATGAGTTATAATATATTAATATGAAGTTACGTTATTTAATTAGTTTTAGTCTTAAATTAATCATGAATTAATTTAGAGATTAAAAGGAATACTAATTAAATTATGGGCTATTTGTTTTATATAGTGTGGGCTAATACTCATTTGTTAATGGGCTAGGCTTATGTGGAAATCCATGGATGATCCATGAAGCTTTTAACCCATGGATCCTTGGAAAAGGAAAAGACATGGGTTATTAGGGTTTCACCCTAACCATGCATACTATATAAGCATGCTTATGGAGCATGAAATGAAGCCTAAGATACACTAAGAGAAAGCTAGTGATCTAGTGTGTGTGTGCATGTGTGTGGCCGATTTATACAAGGTGTATATACTCTCTCAAGGTTTTCCAAGAGTTTGTGGTGTTTGTGATTCCATTTGAGGCATTCACACTATTGGTGCTTGGCCCTCAAACTTCTAAGAACCCAACACACCAAAAGGTATGTAATCTCTTCTAACTCTTTTATGTTGAAATGTTCCCCATGCCATGTTAGATAGGTTATAAACCTTGGAAAATTATTATTTTGCATGTATTTAGACAAACATAGATCCAAGGTTTATTAGGGTTGCATGCACACTTAGGAAGTGTTAGATTGCTCAAAACCCAACAGTTATTACTATATAGCAACAAAGGTATGTAATCTAATCTTTCATATGTCATTTTCAAAAATATTAGATGCATATTAGGGTTTTCTATTTGTGTTCATTTGTTATATGTCTAATAGAGAAAACATAGATCCAAACTAGGGTTGCATGCACACATAAGATTGTTTGTATAAAACCCATCAGTGGTATCATAACATTTGGTTGTTGTTTTCAATTAGATTTGATACAATAGTGTGAACTTGACAAATTAGGGTTTATGGAAACTAAACCCTAGGGCTTGGATTTTTCGAAATTAGGGTTTCAAAACCCTAGGTTCGAAATTTGATTAGGGTTTTTGAACCCATTCCTTTGGCCTCCATGCTTTCGAATTTTAGGGTTTCCTAACCCTAGAATTTTCGAAATATGCTTTCCCCAAGATTGGATTTCGAATATCTAGGGTTTTTATAAGTATTATCTTTTAATTGTTTAAATGGATAATTGATATCCCTTCCTAAAATTTCAAAATCTAAGGGATAAAGGGATTAGGTTAAATTATTTATTTAATTTAATGGATAGTCCTATGAGATTTAATAATTTAAATTAATTATTTAATTTTGGATAATTATTAAATCAAGGTTCTTTATATTTAAGATTTTAAATTAAATGGTATTAATTTCGAAAATTTTAAATTAGATTCAAAACCCAAGTATTTTGAAATGTTTAAAATACACCGTTATACTATATATATATATATATATATATATATATATATATATATATATATATATATATATATATATATATATATAAAATTAAAATATTAATATTATATATGTATAAAAAGTCAATCTTACCGTTAGTAGGCCTCATTCACGAAGTTGGTCTATAAGTGGTGTTTAAGGAAGCGGCCTATAAAATGGCCGCCATTGGGTATCCATTCTTACCCACTGCACTATTGACTATTGGATGGTCGTTAGCTGAACGAGTAGGATAGGATATTAATTCTCTCATTAATAAGTATAATGATAAATATCAAGTAACTAAATGTTTTATAAATTCTCAATCTTAGTTACTTTAGGAAAATGTGAATTTGATGATAATCCATGAAATTGCACATTGCACCTTGTCAAGCTGTTAGTGGAGCGTGTGTGGTTAACCGGGACACTAACTTGGACTAACAAGGGTGGCAATGGGTAGCTCATAAATTATCATAGATCAATGGAGCGCGTGTGCTTAATCGGCACATTGATTAGGTGGTAAATGACCTCGAGAGTATCAAGCTAATTTGCATGGTTATTCACATCTTGTTTGTGATCCTCGGTATCTCAATCACAAACTTGAAGGGCATAATCAAGATTAAACATGCCATTGAAAAGTTCAATGATTCTCAAAAGAATCTAGGAATTTCATTTCATTTAAAACATAATTCTTTATTGCGTTTTTCGTGGTGGAATTGGTAAATCGTCATTTACCTACCTTCAAATAATTTACAATTGGATTACTGCATCCCTCTTTCCGAATTATGAATTATTGTGTTGGGTCCTAGCCTTAATATTTCATTTGGGTGTTATATTAAGGACTCCTTATCTAATCAAAACTTTATCTTTCTTCTTTTTCAAATGTCTGGCCCAAACAACGCTCTTGACACGACCTCCTACAACAACTCCTCGAACCCACTCTCGCTCCTAAACATGTGTGCGAGGGTAACTTTTGATGGATACAATTTCAATAATGAGATCAGAAACATTAGAATGACCCTGCGATACGAGGATAAGGAACACATTCTCGACAAGGAACTCGTCGAAATTGATGAAGCTACTGCAACTCCCTTAAGAAATGGAGGACTATAGGGCCTGATGCAAGGAAGTGGCAATGGTGTCATGCATTACGGTGGCCACTATGACTCCAGAACTCCAACATTTCTATGAGGACTACTGGCCTTACGAGATATATCAGGACCTGATGGAAAAGTATCATCAGAGAGCACGTCAAGAGAGGTACGAGATAGTCACCTTGTTCATTACAACCAAAATGAAGGATGAAGAGTCCATCACGACCCACTTGCAAAGAATGCAAAGGTATGCGGATCGTTTGCTCAAGTTGAATGTCAACTTTGATGAGGAGCTGGCTATTGATATGGTCTTGCACTCCTTAACTCCCTGCTATGATCAGTTCAAGATGACTTATCATTTGAGCAAGGAGGAAGTCTCGTTGAGCAAGTTAGTGATAGGGATACACAATCTTTGTATTTACTCACCTTTGTACTTCTAGCTACTCTGACAATTCATTTTATATAATAGTTTAAGGACCTAGTAATCACCTAAGAACAATATCATTTAAGTCAAATACTCGTTTATGGTCCATTAAGCCATTTATTAAGTTCTTAATGTCAAAAGTGAGACATTATTATTTTAAGCACAAGATGAGTTTGCATGACACCTAAAAGTGACAATTCTCCTAATTATATCTTTATGCTGCCTACTATCAATGATATATCTCTTTACGATGGAAGCATAGTGTTTGAAGTGCGAAAGTCAGTGAGGTTTAGTCTTCAAAACCCGACATTCTCAAAATATTGTTAGTGCTATGTGATTTAACTCTAACTATCAATAGCATGTATTTTTTTGTGTGACATTTACAATGTTGGGGATTTTGAATATATATAAATTTTGTTTTATTTTGACGTAATTCGAAACATATATAAACATGACTGCACTTGATCGAGTATTTGTTAACACTCATCCTCATGAATCAACGACATAGGCAAATCTTCCTTCTCGAGTTCTTATTTTACTAAGGGTAATATGATTATTTCATCCTAACCGAAAAATCGTACTTTGCAAAAAGAAAAGTTTGTTTACTAGGTTCCGAAAATGGATATAGAAAAAAAGGGCCTGAATAATTCATCTATTAAGAAGCCCAAATATTTGGACTTCAAAATTAAAACCTGGGATTGGAATTTTTCCGGCCCTTTATTAAAACAAATGTTTTTATTGTGTTGTATAGAAAATAAACATAATTATTTATTTCTTATTCTGTTATAACAAACATGAATGCAATGCAACAAAAAAAAAATACAACTATTGTTCGTCTCGTTATGCTAAAACACACACGAACGAAGATATAAATGTTTACACATTTAGAGAAATTAACATATAAATGCATGCAAATTATGCGTCCACTCTTAAAGTTCACTGTTCACATATTAATTTAAAGAAAAACGTAACAATGAATCCTACAACCAGATTTTAACGTTTAATTACCAAATCTTTTATCGTAACATACGATATATTATAAATTTAAGGGAGCCTTAATCTCTCATTTTTGTTTTTTTGCGATCATCTAGCTAGCATTTGTCAATAAAATCAAGCCGTTTAAAAAAACATATGGTATATTATAAATTTACATACACACATCACCTAAATGATACGATACAACCACTGGGCTTGAAAATTGCAGGATTTTATATAGGGTGTGCTTGGCTCGTCAAATTTTAGTAGTTTTGAATTTTCAACTTTTAAGAAAAAAAACTCAAATTTAAGAAAAAGTTTCATTCAGAATACGAGCTTAAAACTTTTAAATTTAACAAAAAAAATGAATAATTCAAAACCTACTTCAAGCAGTTTTATAATTTCGAGAGCTTGTTTGCTTTTAGTTTTTATATAATTTTACATTTTTAAATGTTTCCGACCAGTTTATCAAATATTTCTTTACAAATAAAAATATAACTTATAGCTTACAACTATTTTCACAAACACCCAAATAGTTTAGATAGATACTCGTCTTCAACTAACAACCATCCATTATGTCGAAAACAAAAAAACAAAAAAGGTGTATGTATTTTGTTTTGGGTTTGCGACAAATATTCAGTGAAAATGCTTTAATGTCATCAAAAGTTGGTGACTTGTGATTTGCTTCAAAGGTGCACAAACTTTAGGTCATAATCAAAAATATGCAAATTATTGGTTCATGAAGAAAAAAAAGCTTACACTTTTGAACGTATATAAGCAACTAGTAAGGAAACAACAATCATAATTAAGTAGTATTAATCGGGTTTTGTTAAGGGTGGCAAATAAAACGGCCGTGTCATGTTTTTAGCTTATCTATAGAACATGATAATTTTTTATATAACACGAACACAAAACTTTGTGTGTGTTTTTTTTTTTACCAACACAAAAACAACCCAACTAAATCATGATGGAAAATTAATTCATAACTTATCATAAAAAAAACTACAAACACATGTTAATATCATGTCGGTTTCATATTGAATATTGAGCATAGACCACATCGTGTATTTTACACTTGATACAAACATGAACATGAAATCGCAATTTAATTTTGTCTCAGTTTTCATTTAGTATCGTATTTTTTTTTCTGTGTTGTGACATGGATTGCAACCCCTAGGTTTTGTACCCAAGAGAACCCAACTAATAGACAATTTATGCTTTATACCACAAAACTATAAACAACAATTTTGAGACTCTAACAACTTTTTTCTTTTTGTGCGTTTTATCACAAAAAACGGTAGCATTTCTAAAACTTCAATAACTCACCATGTCATGAACATAATAGCTTCAACAAAAGAAGATTTTTTTTTATTGTGGCTAGTAAGCCATAAAAATCAATTCATGGCTTGATCTCCAAATACGCTTCAAATGTTGGTACAACCAAATCAAGGTAAATAATAAACACATTTTTAGGTTCTAGCTGCAACTTCATTGTAACATCTGAGTTTTCAAACCAAAATTTTCATTTTTAAAACCATAGAAAAGCTATTTTCATAAAAACTAACCCAAGAAAAGTCATAATGTCAAATACTATTCCACATCAAAATAACAAAGTGTCCCAAAATGTCCAAACAAAATCTCATCTCACGTCAAATGTGTACAATCAAGTCTTCGCATTCCTGCGATCCTCAGAAGTACCTGAAACACATTTAATCAACAATTGTAAGCACAAAACTTAGTGAATTCCCCAAAATACCACATACATCACAACACATAAAACAACTATGAGTTATCAACAACCCAGAAGACTACCCTAAGTTTCAGTGGGCAAACAACATGCCTTGTGGGTTATTAGCAACCCTAGAGGCTACCTAAAGTCTCAACACATATAAACAACGTAACCACAGTTATAACACTTAGACCCAATTGGTTGTCAGATAGATATACAACTATTCTACCACATAGGTAAGAATAAGTGAGGACACTCATCTGATACTGATGATTGATAGAACTCACACTCGAACTGTCGGAACTAGACTCCGTCCAATTAAATACAACAATTAACCTTAATTAAGGTATTTTCACACACACACTACTAAGGTCCAAGACAAGTCTAGTCCACACACTTAGAGTAAAAGACCATTTTACCCCTCACCATCCACTTAATACTCAAATGGTCAAATTCCACAAAAGTCAACGAAAGTCAACCTTAGTCAGTACGCTCGGCGTACTGAACTCTACGCTGGGCGTAGAGCGCATAACGGAAAATTCGGGCTCGCATCTGACTGCGTGGGGCGTAGCTAGGCGTACGCTCATCGTACGTAAGCTGGTGTCAAAAACTTCCATAATAACGTCTTAATTATTAAGACTTTCATCCCAAACTCAGATATAGCCCCTAAAGAACATCCTAACCCATAAAGTCTCTAACTTTAAGCCTTTGCATGGCTAAAGAGAGCTTAACCTCAAAACCCTAACTTTAGCATCACCAAAAACTCCAAAACAGTTGCATGAGGGAAAGGAGAAGGTCAAGTTAGCAATTTTATGAATCACAACATTCTAAGACCTCTGAAAGGACAGCTCAAAAACCATGTAGTACTCCATACTCACAAGGGTCAAAGTTTTGGGACAAAAGAAGCATAAAACCATGAAAACAAGATCTAGCAACATAAGTCCCAAGGTAAGAACTTTATACCTTCAAAAGATGGACAAGGAGGTATAAATTTTGGATCCTAAAGTTTGATAGCACCATCACTTCTTAAATGATTTATCCTTCACAACCAAGAGCACAAAAAGGTTACTCTCAAGCTTCAAAACACACTCACAAGGCTAGGGTTTCGTTCTAGCGTTTAGAGAGAATGGAGGCTTGATAAGATGATGTCCAAGGGAGGAATAAGATGATTAAATAAGGGTCGCACCCTAAATTTTAGGGTTTGGCATATGCACGAGTACGTCCGACGTACTCACACGTACGCCTAACATACTCTCTTTTCTGCCTTGACTTCCTCGAAGACTGACGCCCGAAGTATAAGGCTAGTACGCCCAACGTAAGTGGCCAAAGTACAAAATTATATTAACTTCAAGGCTGAAAATAAAAACTTGACAACAGGTGTTACATTCATACTTCAAACACAAATGGTCAATATCTTCCACTTGATTAGAACAAATTGGGCATAACATGGAAGAAACGCCAACACGTTTGTAATCAAGTTTCAGCCTTGTAGGAAGTCTATCCAGCAACACTCTCTAAACTGGAATATTAACTTTTCAAAGGTCGTACGATTCCATCAAGTAGCATGTTCTCTATCTCAAAGAATAAAATCATTAATTCACTTCCTCGTAGATTTGACCTCGAACTCATCATTGTTATCTAACTCTCATACTCACTTGTCTCTTTAACCGTTTAACTGCACATCCTCAATGAAACTCATCAAACTCATAAATTGATTTTCTTCCATATCTCCTCTAACTCATCTCCTCCATTCTAACGCTAACCACTCTCAATCTATTTTTTTGAACGACTAATTAGTGGTTAGAAGTTAGTATTACAAAGTTAGTAAAATTCAACAATGCACGGATTAGGACTCAGGACCTCCAATCCAAGAATGAGAGTGTCTACCAAATATGCTAGTCCTACATTGACCGCTCTCCATTCTACTAATGCTCACAAGACAATCTTTTTTTTTTTTTATTTTAACTTGAACAATCTCCAAAATATAACCTCTAAAAACGTTTTTCACATCCTAATATCCTTCCAAAAAGAGGTCTTTTCATTACCAAACAAATATGTTATTTTCATTGCTATTGGCAAATTAGATAGAATTTGGACATTATATGGCTTTCTAAAATTTCGGATAAAAAAATCTAGTTTTAATTTTGTTGAAAGATTATTTAATGAAATTGAAACATAAATTTATTTACAATAACATAGAATAATCCTTACCACTTTTGTAATGTTTAATAAAAAAATGAAATAAAATTGGATATTGCTTGTTCTCATAAATTATTGAATTAACTTATCCCACCCTTTTACTATCAATTATTTTGTTTTATAGTCCCTCCTAGGCGTTTTGATGTTTACATGAAAAAAGAAAACAAATTATTTTGTAAAGATACATCGCACATGCAAAAGGAAAACTCAAAGTTGTCCCACCTACATAGTTTTTGTCATTTTATCTTTATGGAGACGAGAGGTTTCGAATGTAATTATATGGGTTATGGGATGCTTTATTAGTAAATCTACCGTAATATACCGTAATAAATAAGAATGATTTTGTTACATATATTTTTCTTTTTTTATTTTGATACTTATCATTTTTTAAATTTTTTTAAAATTATTTAATAGCCTTTTGTCATTTTTATAGTTTTTTTTATTCAAATTTCATTTATTAAATGCAGGTCATATTAATTAATTTTATAAATATATTAATTAATGTACATAATAACTTTATATTTATGAATTTCTCTTTCTATTAATATAGTAATTAATGTACTTAATAACATTTTATTTGTAAATTCATATTAATTAATTTTAGTATAAATTAATTAAGACCAAATTACATAAATAGTCCGTATGGTTTACCAAATGTCACAAAATCAGTTGTTACTTATTTTTTTTATTAACACGGTCTTTATGGTTACCAAAACTGGCGTAAATTGTCTTTTTTTGCTCACAATGTTACTTTTGATCTTTTTAATAAATTCGTGTGATACACAAACCTTACATCTAGTTTTCTAATAAAAAAGTTTATCTTTAAATATGTATAACAATAAACGTGGACCTCATAGAATTAGTCAACCAACATTCAAATATTATGGTTATTTTGGTGGGTTTCCTCATTTGGCTATGGTAACCCCATTTATAGTTTACTATGTTCAAAGAAGCAAAGTATAAAAACACAGGTAAAACACATGTGCGGAATTAATATGTGTATGACAAAACTTTCTCAATTTGAATGAACCCAAACAAGCGCAAAACTATAAATAAACAACTATAAAGAGATATCGAAATTTTAAGGTAAAAACTACAAAAAGAGAGTAAAAACCACAATACCACATAGATGGCTTAAAATCAAGAATTATATATATATATATATATATATATATATATATATATATATATATATATATATATATACTAGATGTAAAATTTGTGTATTTTACGGGTTGATTAAAAAAGAGATTAAATATTAAAATGTAAACAATAAATAATTTTTAAAATAAAATTCTGAAATAAGAAATAAAGAAAAGTATTAATTGCAATTTAGTATTTGTAGATGTTTGTTTAATGAATAATGAAATGAAATCAAATTTCTAAATGATTATGAACACCGAGAGTAAATATAATCTTGTTTCAGCTCAATTATGCTTTCCAATACAGAAAGAATTTAGATAGGAAAATGATGCAAAAGTTATAGTCTATCTACTATACCTTCCCTATTTATAGGAAAATAAAGCATACAAAAAATACAAAGGACTCGTATGCCTTTGTAAATAACATTACATCACATAACAAACTCTATTACACTTTCGACACCTTACAACTAATTTTGACTCCTATAATCTCCCCTTTGTAAGCAGTGTCAAAATCAAGTTATCAAAACTTGAGCATCCATATGTAATGTGTAGGGTTTTAAAGCACTCCATGGATGATGGCAATGGGCCCCTTTGATGAATTCTAGGTTAAAAGCCCAAGACTTGTCTTTTCCCTATAAATAGTCATGTATTATTCATTATTAGGGTTAAGAGTGAGGCAAAATGTAGCCGCCACGTGAGGTTTCTTGTAGAGTTAGATTCTTATTTCTTAAGTGTAATTCGTTCCTCACAATTCAATAAATCGATTGATCATTCGACATAATCTTCATTATTTGTGTTTGTTCTTATTTTCCGCATCTTGTTCATCAAATCACAATTAGGGTTTTAATCCCAACAAGTGGTATCAGAGCGGGTCTTTGAAAATCTATTGATTTTTGAAGTATCAGTTCTTGATTTGGTGATTTTCTGCACATATATTGAAGATTATTGGTGTTTTGGCGGTATGGAATCAAGATTTTTGTTCATGTTACTGTTCATCGTGATTTATACTGTTCATCTGGTATTTTTTTTAATCTGAATCTCTTTTCTGTTCGTTTGGGATCAAATCATTTGCTCAATCCCAAATCAATTAATTCCTTTGTTTTTAGCCTTTGAATCCAATCGTATTTGCTTTTGCTTTGGCCCAAAATGTTCAGTCCGTCACTGTTCATAAAGCGGGTATTTGATGATATTCACGATCCAGTTTTATTTGACCCTAATATTACATCTATGTCTCCGTTTCTGTTTGCGTTTTTGTTCTGTGCTTAAATTCTTTCATTCGTGATTATCAATTTCAACATCCGTGTCGCGATTATCGACTCATGAATCGATTCCTTTTGATTTCAAGTTTTTTTTTCGATTGGTGTTCATGTGTTTCTGGGTACTTTGATGAACCATTGAAGGAAGTTTGCTATTTTAAATGAAAAACATATTCGATCTGGAAATGACTTGTGATTTTCACGGAACTCAAATCACCAATCAGAGATTAGCTTTTAATCAGAACAGATGGCTTTTGCAATTAGAATACAGATCTCGGAGTCGGTACCAATTTCTCAGAATTTGGTTTCAAAGTTGTGATGTTGGATGGCGTCTATCGGAACGAGATGGAATGGTAATGCAAAATCTTTGATTCCATTGAACTCACTGAGAACGAATCGGATTTGAGGGTTTATCGGAATGAAATCGTAACTGGTGCAAACGATAGTCAAAATCAAAAAGTCAAAATTGATGATGTTCACTGCAAACGAATGGAACTGGAATTGGAAATCAATTGGGAAGGACAATTATCAAACGAAAGTCAAAATCGCTATGAAAGCCTTACCTGTGAATGCTCGTTTACTGTGCTTCTCATTGGGGTATAATCGATGAAATTGAAGCGAATCTATGATTGGGTTTGTTTGTTGCCTTGGAACGAAAGAAAGGAAGACAGAAAGCGAACTTGAGTTCGGTTGGTAGCACTTGGAACGAAAGGGGGGAGATTCGCGTTAGCAGCTCATGGAACGAACCTCGATCTTGGGTTCACGTGTTTATGCTGGGACTGAAATAGGAGATGAACCGAAAGCGAACCTGTAATTCGGCTTGGCTATGGTCTCGCTCCTTATTCTAATCGGGATGCTTGGTTTTGCTTTTGAAACTGGGTTCGGTTGTTAATGGTTGGAGCGAACGAAGGATGAACCGAAAGCGAAAGGGGTTTCGCCTGATGAAGCTTGATATGAAACGAACCGAACGTTCGGTTCGCGTGAATAGATGGCAATCTTGAAACAAACCTTGGTTCGGTTGCTGGTACTTGAAACGAAAGTATGATCTGTAGCATTTGTTCCAGTCGCGCATTTCTTTTATCAGCCATATATATTGGGGAAGAAGACTTAATGTTTCACTTTTGGTCCCTGAAACTTCAGCGAATTGGCTCTTTTGGTCCCTGTGGTTTTCACAGTTTGGTATTTTTAGACCATTTCCAGTTTTTGTTACATATAAAAGGGTTTGTTGATGCTGAATTACCATTCCAGCCCCTGTCTTTCAGAAAGTGACAGTTTTGGCCCAATTTTCAGAAAAGTTACTACATTGAGGGCCGGTGAACAGTTTTGGATTCTTTAACGCTCATATTTTTTTTTGAACAGTAAAATAAAGATTCCATCAAGTCTTGGCGGTTCGGAAAGTCGTTTTTTTTTAACGTCAAGTTTTCACGATTTTTCCGGATTTTTTTTTTGTCGCGGGGGAGCATAGTAAATTTTTATCCATTCAAGATCATTCTCATGACCTTTTGAAGGCTTTATAATCATGTTTTTGATTATAAATCGGGGGAGAATTTGGTATGGCCATTCGAAATTGGATAAATGACTTTTCAAAGTTGAAGATTTTTGATAAAGCTTGTGGGAAAATTATGAAGGTAGCTTTTTTACAGAAGTTCTTCATCGAGCTCTACTAAGGTTTTTACAGAGAAGTATCCTTTACAGCAAGAGTTCTTCATCGAGCTCTGCTAAGGACTTGTTATATCTCCGACTTCTTGTATTTTCTCGATCAAGTGGCGTTACGAATCTTAAAGTTTGGGTTGTTACATGATATTTTTTGATGGCTTATATCATTAGCTTATTTGAAGATCGTTGTGACTTGGAGGGGGAGCTCTTCAAAGACAAGAAGTGATTCAGTTTCTTTGTTCTGAAATGGTTTTTATGGCGGGTTTGGTTTTCATGAAGATTCTTTGGGATTACATTCGAAAATGAAGTTTAAAGACATTACTTCAGTGCTTGATTTATATATCCTAGAGCCCGTGTTTGAAGACTATTGAAGAATCAAGATTCGTGGATTGCTTCATATATTCCTCGTTGCAGATCTTTTTATTTGCTAGATGCTTGTATTGGAAGTTAAAGCATTGTCATCCATTCCATACTTTGAGGGGGGAGATTGTAGGGTTTCAAAGCACTCCATGGATGATGGCAATGGGCCCCTTTGATGAATTCTAGGTTAAAAGCCCAAGACTTGTCTTTTCCCTATAAATAGTCATGTATTATTCATTATTAGGGTTAAGAGTGAGGCAAAATGTAGCCGCCACATGAGGTTTCTTGTAGAGTTAGATTCTTATTTCTTAAGTGTAATTCGTTCCTCACAATTCAATAAATCGATTGATCATTCGACATAATCTTCATTATTTGTGTTTGTTCTTATTTTCCGCATCTTGTTCATCAAATCACAATTAGGGTTTTAATCCCAACATAATGTTCTTTGAATCTCCGTATACCAGTTCATAACCTTCTTCAATTCCGCCTTGTTTGCTTCATTATTCTTCTTACAATTGTTCATGCGCACAATCAAGTTCGTATATTGAGCATTTGTATATCTTTCGACATCACTTGACTGGAATAAGAACTTCGTTTGTTTTCCCTTCTTGTTCTTCCCCACGAAAACAACTCCAAAAGCCTTCAGGCATATTTCACCATCAACATACTTCTTCAAATTAGCTTGACTCTTCAACACTGATTGAGGAACTGTGATTTCCTTTCCCATTGACAGTGCTAATTCAATATCAGTCAATGCTAGACAATCATAGTAATTGTAACACCCAAAATTTCAAGCCAAATTTGAACTATTAAAAACATTTCAAAACATTTAAATCATTACAACTTTGTTTTCAAAATGTAAAATATCAGAGTTTTCCCAGAAACATAAAGAAAACAAGAGGAGTTGTACGATCATGCCTTCACCTTACCGCGATCCCCTGATGTACCTGAGACAATAAACTGAAACTGTAAGCCCAAAAGCTTAGTGAGTTCCCTCCAAAATACCGATACACTGCACATAACACATATACAAATAACAATAGGTAATGGGTCCACAACTTTAAAGACTGGATTACCCCTGAGCCCACAGTGTGAGTCTGGATTGCCTTCCGGACCCACAACTTACATCTGGATTGCCACCGAGCCCACAATACGAGTCTCCCTCAGCTCGTATCTAGAATGCTCGCAGGTTTGTTGGTTACCACACGAAGCAGTATCACCTCAACCCACCCCATATAATATGCCGACATATAACACAACTAATGCGCATACAAATAATCACGTAATACTACAGGTGGTCCTACAGATCTACCTAACTGGCATAGCAACTAGCATGCAACACTAACTCATACTCAACATACTACCAATTGCTAGGACATCATATCCTATGGGCTGACCTTGGTGCCTTAGACCCCTTAGTATAGTGAGGTAACTCACCTCGCAATGTCGTTATGAACTGAAGAAACGAACTCTCGAACCGCTATCTCACTGGAAATCCAGAACTATCACATAATACCAAGTCATTACACAACATAACAATCTTGGCTAAAGGTCCACTCAATCCATCATTTCCATTCTCTTTTATTGGGCCAAGGCCCAATTCCAAGTCCATAACCTTGAAAGTCTTTATGCAAAAACCCAATTTACTAAATTGGGCCCTACTTCCTTATTGGGCTTAACCCCATGATCCATTATCACCAAAACTGCTCCAAAACATATCTACTCAGAAAGTCCAGCAAGGCCCAAACCTTACTAGCCCAAAAAGTAGTCCAAACCCAAATCCCAAATCACCAAAAGTCCATAGAAGGCGTACGATGGGCGTACCCCAAGGCTACACGGGGCGTACACGAGTATGGCATTGACTGGATCCAGTGACGAAATGTGCCTAGGACTCATAAAGTCTTGAACTTTATCACTTTGGACGTTCAAAAAGCCCTTAATCCAAGGTCTTGATCCATTAAGACCCTTCTACTACATGCATGGGACATCTTAAGCCATTGGGACCTCATTTTTATCACTTAAGACCTTTTCAAGGTCCAGAAAGGACTGCTTATCTCATCCAAAATGCAACATGCACCATATTGGGGTTTTTGGGACAAGAAATGGTTCCATAATGCTAGAAAGATTAGATCTATGACCTACAAGCATAAAGTTTGAAGCTTTTTACCTTCTGGAGCTTTTAGAGCACAACACAACTTCAGATCTACAAGCCAATCTCCTTCTTCAGCTATTTGTTGCAATGGCTTCACCTTCAAGAGCTCGAAGTACCCACCAACTCACTCTCACACACAAGAACTTGGGTTTAGGGGTGTTTCTGGAAGATGGAGGCTGAGAAGGAGGAGAGAAAATGATCCATAAGGATGCTTATATAGCCCCCAACCCGAGATATTAGGGTTTCCTTCTGTTATGAGTATGCCCAACGTACACAAGTGTACGCCCAACGTACTAGGGTGTGCCTTATTACGCTTAGTGTACCCTTATGTTCGCGTAGCGTACTCCTCCTGGTCCCAAAATTACAATTTAGCCCTTAGGCTCTTTATGGATTTACCCTTCCATCCATAGGGACCACAAATGACAAAAATTGGGATGTCACAACTCTCTCCCACTTAAATTCAATTTCGTCCTCGAAATCATTCCTTACCATCCCTGGTATCCCGACATCCTGAGGGGCACCTCCACAACCATGAAATCCGACTACTTTCAAAGGAGACTAAACCCAATGGGGATATTTTCATTCCGGAGAAGACGATTCCACAATCCCATGCGACACACAATCCTTCACCACCTAAAACTCGCAATCTAGAACCCTGGATTCGGTCTGACTCCCTAGCCGACCACTCATACTATCCATCGCTATCTCTCTTTCCATTACTACTAATAGACTATTCAGCCCTGGGAACCTGAAGTTCCTAACCGAAATAGAACCATGGGTTATATTCTGTTGAATCCCTGCCCCTATGACTCACCGTTGGCCCGCACCGGGTATCTTAGCCTACTGCATAGAGCAGGACCGCCTCTAAACCCAGTCAAGCACAACATGCCATCTAAGAGACAATCAAGAAAAGATGTCCACTTAATACTGACGATAATTTACTATGTCGAATCAATTCAACCATCGAGTTGAAACTCTCAGGGTTTGTTGGCCTACCGCCTCAACCCTACCACTCCTCTTAAGCCTCCGTGCCCACGACTTTCAGGCGGCCCACACTAGGTATCTTGGCCTACTGCATAGAGAAGGACCGCCTCAACCCTACCTACATATAATGTGTCACCATAGACGATCAGGAGAAAGATCTTACCCGAACGTGCTCCTACAAAAGACATAATCAACACAATCTCTATGCCCACAACCTATGACTGTAATGTTCCCGATAACCTATCGACACTGATGTACTCACTTCAGTTTTCCCAATGCTCCTCCATTGCCCAAGAGGGCCTAATCAATGTCCTTCATAACACCAACAAGCGTCACAGTACTGAAACCTCACCCCACACTATCCACTTGTAGAACAAGTTGCTACCCCATAACACATATATGGTCAGAACCTGATCATATAACTAACAAAACCAATGCAAAATCTTCAGCATGCTCCATCAACATGTTCAATACTTGGGGACAGACCTACTGATTACTATCTCATAACAACATACTATATACCTGCACATAGATCTACTAACACACATAGAGTCTTCAGCATGACTGGACCGCCTCACCAGGCCTTTAGTCTATCTGGACCTCTCTCAAAACCTTCAGCATGTCTGGACCGCCTCTCTGGGCCATCAGCTTGTCTGGACCGTTCTACGAGCCTTCTGCTTGACTGGTACACCCCACTGGCCTTCAGTCTATCCGGACCGTTCTAAACTATTGAGCATCTCCCTGGACCACCCATACTAGCGATCTCTCCTATTAAGACTGTTCTCACCCACTTGGGGTTCTGAACTCCTAATCCATTTTATGGACTCTAACCCCGGCCTAACCCTAGGCCTCATTTCGATCGTCCACCCTCTTGGAAATCCGTGGTCTGCTCCCTGATCCGTGTGTCTACCGCATATGCTAAATAACCCGCACACCTGTGCAAAAAGTACTTCCGAGCCCTGGCAGCCAACCAAACCCTCAATATATCAATCCAAAGACCCTTAGAGTAGAGCACACCCTTGACCGAATACTCAAACTAAACTCAATTCATGACTAGAACTCCAACCTGGTTCCCTAACTTCTGCTATCAAGCACCTAGAAGACGTGATACACATGCTAGGGAGTTTTACCGAACTCCCAACTCACGCAACCCTCAAACCAAACTGTCACTTGGGTTGTCTTCCTTCCTGACCACAATGCGAAAATTAACCCATTTCAAAACCGCTCCTGCTTCTGTATCCCGGGACGATTCTCCCCCACTTAGCTTCGACTAAGTCTTCACGATACATGAAGATTGGAGGATTCCCAATCCTTCTCACTTCCAGACAATCGATCTGATGACAACCAACTCTTTCTATCTAGCGCTCCATTACTGGCCAATCCCAAATGATCACACACTTCTAAGAACCAGATGAACACATCCTGAATCCCAGTGAAACCGACAGTCAATAATGCTTGAATGACCTCACACTCAAGTCCTGAACACCACAAGATAGATTCTCCAACTAATACCTCGGCGACGAGCTACTTCCCTTTGCGTTTTTAGTCCGACAATCATTAACTGTTGCTAAAACCAGTAAATCCTGACAATGTTGAATAAACCTTCTGTGGGACCCTATCCACAGACCTCCCACCTAATACCCCTTTTTCAAAGGTGTTCCAAACAAGCTTCCTACTCTCGGGCTCTAGAAATCATTATATTTAGGGTTCGCTCTTTACCAGCTCAAACGTCCACAACTGAACTGCAGCGGCTAAAACAACCTCTACTCTAAACCGGGCTACAAAATACTCCCAAGACATAGTCTACAATCCCAACAGTGCAATAGATCGCAGAATTAATCCTTGTCGTCCGATACAAGAGATCTGAGGCAAATCAGACCTCACAAAATACTTATGCCACATCGACCCACCCGTGCTCACCAGCACCGACATGTTGTTGCCAACCATAGTATCCAACCATGATACCTTCCCTGACCAGACCTCAAAATCCCCTGACCAAACCTCAAAATCCCCTGATAATAAATTCTCTTGATGCTTCTAGTGACCTAAACAACTCATGAAGCTCCGTGACACAACAACCAGACTTAACAGGCAACTAACCCGATTTTATTGTTTATCCCTATTCAACAATATTCCAAGACAAAACAAATAGTGATCACAGACGATTCGACCATAATATTATTAAAGAATGGGGTTTTCCAATTACATACCATAGACTTCTTGCGGATCGACTTTGACATCTCGAGGAACGATGACCGCTGGAATCTGAATTCCTTCCGTCCTTAACGCAGGACAACTGGACCTGAAATGACCTGGCTGGTAACAATGAAAGCGTATCTGGTCCTTCTTACAATCCTGTTGCACATGCCCTCTCTCCCCGCACTTGTAGCACCTGAATTTGTGAAAAGCGAATCCGTGGGTTCCCCCACACTTGCCACAAACCTCCTGACCCTCCTGACTTTCAGTACTCAGGTCTGTAGCCTCCAACCCTTTGTCCTCTGCTGAGAAGTCTCTCCTCCTCTTTCCTAGTTTTGACCTCACCATGGACACTCCCCCAGAAGTCATCCCGGTAGCAACATCTCTCACAGATTGCAACGTTGTAACTTGCTCCTCGAATTTGGTGATCACCCTGGTGGTGACCCGTTCCACAACACCAAACAATTCTTCTCGCAAAATCTGAGAAATCTCCACATAAATCATCTCTTGTATCTGATCGATGGACAATACCAGCCTATTTTAGCCACTCGCTCCCGATCCTGATCCAAATCCCGCCTCAAATCGATTCGCCATCACCGTATTGAACATATACCGGGAAGATATCAGATAATCTGCATAAACAACAGGAGACCTATTCCCAACCAAACCCTAAGGGTTGTGACTTCCTTGATACGCGTATGGATCCTGTGTTTTCAATAGTACTGGCCCATACTACCTTCCATACCTACCCATATTTGTCTCAAGTATCGCCACAACAGCCTAACAATATACATATACGTAGCGAGCTCTCAATCATCACTCCTAAAGGAATGCTAAATATCTCATAACTGGCCTCCCGACCTCTCACCACCCACCCATCCACCAACTGCAACACGACCCTCCATTGGTGCCACATGCCGCATGGCTTAAACAATCTTAAACTAAAAGATTTAATCCCACAACGGTTGGACTCAGACAAGAGCTGCGCAACAGGACCAAATCCCTTACCCTAAGATCATTTAACCCATGTAGCATGTGACTTGGAGTATTCACCCAACAATTATTTCACACACGAAAGAGTCATACAACAATCAATGAGTTACTCTACATAAGATAAGGCATCAAAGAATCAAGCAATTCTATCATACGATTCCTAAGGATCCCTATCTTATCACCAACATGCTATTCTAACATATCACATAATCAAATATCTGCATGGTATTTTGGGGTCTACTTACTGGATCCAGCTAATTGTACACTTCACATCCTTTTTTACTTATTTTGAAAACCATTTAAAATCACTTTGAAAATATTTCCTTGATTTGAGACTGGATTCACACGAGTGTTCCTCCAATTTACTCAAACCAAGGCTCTGATGCCAACTTGTAACACCCAAAATTTCAAGCCAAATTTAAACTTTTAAAAACATTTCAAACCATTTAAATCATTACAACATTGTTTTCAAAATTTAAAATATCAGAGTTTTCCCAGAAACATAAACAAAACATGAGGAGCTGTACGATCATGCCTTCGTCTTGCCGCGATCCCCTGATGTACCTGAAACAATAAACTGAAACTGTAAGCCCGGAAGCTTAGTGATTTCCCCTCAAAATACCGATATACTCCACATAACACATAAACAAATAACAACATGTATTGGGTCCACAACTTTATAGACTGGATTACCCCTGGGTCCACAGTGTGAGTCTGGATTGCCTTCCGAGCCCACAACTCACATCTGGATTTCCACCGAGCCCACAATACGAGTCTCCCTCAGCTCGTATCTAGAATGCTCGCAGGTTTGTTGGTTACCACACGAAGCAGTATCACCTCAACCCACCCCATATAATATGCCGACATATAACACAACTAATGCGCATACAAATAATCACGCAATACTACAGGTGGTACTACAGATCTACCTAACTGGCATAGCAACTAGCATGCAACACTAACTCATACTCAATATACTACCAACTAGTAGGACATCATATCCTATGGGATGACCTTGGTGCCTTAGACCCCTTAATATAGTGAGGTAACTCACCTCGCAATGTCGTTATGAACTGAAGAAACGAACTCTCGAACCGCTATCTCACTGGAAATCCAGAACTATCACATAATACCAAGTCATTACACAACATAACAATCTTGGATAAAGGTCCACTCAATCCATCATTTCCATTCTCTTTTATTGGGCCAAGGCCCAATTCCAAGTCCATAACCTTGAAAGTCTTTATGCAAGGCCTATTATTGGCCTAATTTACTAAATTGGGCCCAACTTCCTTATTTGGCTTAACCCCATGATCCACTATAACCAAAAAAGCTCCAAAACATATCTACTCAGAAAGTCTAGTAGGGCCCAAACCCTACTAGCCTAAAAAGTAGTCCATACCCAAAGCCCAAAATCACCAAAAGTCCACAGAAGGCGTACGCTGGGCATACCCCAAGGCTACGCGAGGCGTGCACGAGTCTTGCATTCACTGGAAAACGGGGTCATATACCCAATACGTTGGGCTTACGCAAGGTTTCACCAAAACCCTAATAAGTGCTTAATGGCTTAAGCACTTAAGCCCAAACTCTAGATCCAGTGACGAAATGTGCCTAGGACTTACAAAGTCTCGAACTTTATCACTTTGGACGTCCAAAAAGCTCTTAATCAATTAAGACCCTTCTACTACATGCATGGGACATCTTAAGCCATTGGGACCTCATTTTTATCACTTAAGACCTCTTCAAGGTCCAGAAAGGAGAACTTATCTCGTCCAAAATGCATCATGCACCAAATTGAGGTTTTTGGGACAAAAAATGGTTCCATAATGCTAGAAAGATTAGATCTATGACCTACAAGCATAAAGTTTGAAGCGTTTTACCTTCTGGAGCTTCTAGGGCACAACACAACTTCAGATCTACAAGCCAATCTCCTTCTTCAACTATTTGTTGCAATGGCTTCAAATTCAAGAGCACAAAGTACCCACCAACTCACTCTCTCACACACAAGAACTAGAGTTTGGGGACATTTCTGGAAGATAGAGGCTGAGAAGGAGGAGAGAAAATGAGATATAAGGATGCTTATATAGCTCCCAACCCGAGATATTAGGGTTTCCTTCTGTTTTGAGTAAGCCCAGCGTACACAAGTGTACGCCCAACGTACTAAGATGTGCCCTAGTATGCTCAGTGTACCCTTATGTACGTGCAGTGTACTCCTCTTGGTCCTAAAATTACAATTTAGCCCTTAGGCTCTTTATGGATTTACCCTTCCATCCCCAGGTACCACAAATGACAAAACTTGGGATGTTACAGTAATATTTCTTTACTTGTTCCTTGGAGTTTCGAAGCATCCAAGTCTTTGAGAATAGTTGCAACTTGAATCAGATCATTCAAGTTCATTAGTGGAAAATTAGCAATTGAGAAGTCAACAGCAACATTGTTTGCCCTCACAACATGCTATCGAAAATTTTGTAGCATGTTTTCAAAAAATACATCCTTTGTTATACTTAGCACTCGGACAATCTTCACGAGTGACCAAACTACTTCTTGTTCTTTTCCCAACACCGCATGAAACCTCAGCTTCATATGGATAAAATCATCTTAATCCTTGAACTGATCAACAATCTTGTACTGGGCTGTGAGAAACATCATCTCATTGACAGGAAAATCAAGTTGACTCATATCAGAATTCACAATAGATTAACTTTTCCTTGGCTTTTTCTCGAATTCATACATTTCATTGTAAGCAACCATCGCTTCGATATTTTCATAGCTATGCAACTTTCTTGGATCTCCTTTGTTCAAAGAAGGAGGATCATTTTGTCGAAGCCTCAAAATACTTTGTATTTGACGTTGCTTTTCTATCTCAACCTTTCTTTCTTCCTTTGATTTCTCAATCACAACCCCATTTCCTCTGTCTTGATTTGTTGTAGTCTGATTGGGTTTCAAAGAACTTCCTTCACCAGTAGATCCAGTTACAATGCCTTTAGCAATTTGTAGTTATAACAGTTGCAATCACTGGTTCAACTCTCGATATTGTTGGTTACGAAATTATTGATCTTGATATAGGAGTATGAGTTGAATACACTTTTCCAACAACCTTAACGTCTTCATCTGGTTTCCCAGAAGCACCATCATCTTTACCAACTGGTCTTCTTTCTCCCCCTTGCACCCATGTGGCAACAGGTGGGACACTTTTTGGTAACAAACTAATCAATTGAGACAGTGGGGCCAACTCCTTATGAAGTGTAGTTTCAAACAATCCAAACTTTTGGGTTAAGAACTCAAGAGTAATAAGAGAAGATGAACTGGACTTCGAAACCAACTCTTTTAATTCCCCAAACAAGGCAATGATGTTCAAAAAACTTTGAACATCATCCACAAACATTTGCTTAACCTTCGGACCAAGCACTTCATATAACTTCACAAACTTTGTAATTGCATCAGCTATGATATCAACCTTCTGATTCAGAGAAGCATAATCTTGTTGTACAACTGCAATCTCTTTACTCATGTCCTCCCTGAGTTCTTGAAGTTTGAGATTTACATCTTCACGAACTTTCTTGACATCTTGAACAAATAAGATGTGTCTTTCTTTGCAACTGCCTTCAAGTCCTTTAAATCAGAAGCAAAAGTTGATAACTGAGCCTTCACCCTTTTCTCATTGTTACGATTAACATCATGAATGCCATCATAAAGACGAGATTCTTGACGTTTGAGTAACATATCAACCTCTAGACTGGATATCGAATGCTTACCACCATCAGCTTGACTTTGTAAGAGAGAATCAAGCCTTTGATTGAGAATTTTGAACTGTTTCCCTGTAAGAAGCATATTATCTAGAATTTCCTCCTCCTCCAGATCAAACTGAATATCAGCAAATGTGCTATCGAATATATTCTCATCATCATCATTTGGGTTTTGGTCTTCTTCACGAGTAAGAAGTGGATTAGTAGATTGAGATGAAAATAAGGAGGTGATAGGTTGATTGAGAATATTAGAAAATGTGGATGATTGGGTAACAATGGAAGTAGAAACAAACGGAGGTAATGAAGTGGAAGTATCTATTGTGGAAATTTCGAAGGTAGAAGTTGTTGGATTAGTGTCTAAGTCCACAACTATTTTGGTATGTACTTGACCCGATTGTGCATGGTCCTTTTGGGTTGCCTTCACACTGGTGACTAGATAGGATGATTGTTGAGGAGAGAGGCTGGTTTATTGTTAAGAATAATAAATTGGGGTATAAATATGATTTGTTAATATATTATATGAATAATATATTAATTTTGAATCATATTATAAATTAGTATTTAATCAAAAACTAATTAGGAATTAATTTTGGGATTAAAGGAAGTAACTGAAAGTGCAGGGGCTATTTTGTAATTATTCAATAGGTGAGGCTTTGGGCCATTGGATCAACTTTATTAAGGCTTGAACGGAAATCCTAGAAGGATCTAGGAGTTTTCGTCCAAGGGATTCAGGAAAGGAGTCCATGGACTTGCTTAAGCCCTAAGCTAAGGGATTAGGGTTTACACCTTGAAACCCTAGTTAGCCTTAAATATAAATAGCACCCTAAGGCACTAAGATTTCGTCTAAGCCTTGGGAAACCCTAAAAGGGACGAAATCTAGGGCAAGATACCCTTCTATCCTCTCTCCCATATTCATCCTTTCACCTTGTGTGTTTGTGAGCCATTAGAGGTACTACACTTGTGGTACTTGCTTTCAAGAGCTAAGGAAATTCAAGGAACTAGTTGTTATTGCTATATAACAACAAAAGGCATGTATTCTATTTTATATATGAATTTCGAAAATAATTGTAGCATGCTAGGTTTCTTATTGTGTTCATAAAGTTGTATAACTAATAGTGAAAACATAGATCCAACTCTAGGGTTGCATGCACACATAGGATTGTTTGTATAAAACCCATCAGTGGTATCAGAGCCATTGGTTTTTTTTCCATTACCTTTATTAAAATGTATGAACTTGACATATTAGGGTTTATGGCTAATAAACCCTGGAGGCTAGATTTTCGAAATTAGGGTATCTAAACCCTAGATTTCGAAATTTTTTGGTAAGATTTCCTAAACCTTTTTCTTTGGACCCAATATTTCGATTTTAGGGTTGTCTAACCCTAGAATTTTGAAATTTCCTCTTTCCCCATGATTAGATCCTAAATTTTAGGGATTTGGATATTGCCATATCTTTTAATTATCCTTTAAACATTTAATTTTGGTAATTAAAGATTTTGAATATCCCATCCCATAATTTCAAATTCTAGGGGATTTAAGGGATTAGGTTAAATTAATTTTTTAATTTAAAAGATATTCTTACCAAAGTAAAAGATAATGGTCAAATTAATTAGATAATCATTTTCTTATGTGATAAACTTGATTTATTGGAATTATTTGATAAATTATCTTGCAAGAAATTGAATTAGGTCATATTTAGATAATTACTAATTAATTGGTTAATTATTATTATTTGTAATTTGATATAGAATGTTCTTGCTTATGTTTTGAAAAGTTTCAAAACTTGCCCTCAAGTTTTGGAATTTAAATTGTTTGATTAAAAGGTTTAATTTTGAAAAAGTCTAAATTCTAAAACCCTAATTTTGAAAAGTTCAAATTACACCCTTAAGGTTTTATTAAATTAATTAAGTGTATAATTAAAAGAGAGTTAATAAATCCATAATGATATGGTTTATATTTAATTAAATTAAAAGTGTAATTTATAAAATTAAACCACCTAGTATTTTAAAAGTGTAAAATACACCCTTATACTATGTAAAACATTAAAAGTCTAATATTATATATGTATAACTTAAATGTCAGTCTTACCATTAGTAGGCCTTATTCACAAAGCCAATCTATAAGGGGGGTATAAGGTTATGACCTATAAAATGTCCGTTTAATGGGTGTCCACTCTCACCCACCGCTTCCTTGATTTGAGGAGGGTCGTTAGCCGAACGGGTAGGATAAGGCAAACCCTTTCCATTAAAAGTATAATGAAGTATAAAGTAACTAAAAGTTTTTTACAAAATTCCTAATCTTAGTTACTTTAGGCAAAAGTGAATTGATGCAATTCCATGAAATTACACTTTGTGCCCTTGCAAAGACATTAGTGGAGTGTGTGTGGTTAACCGGCACACTAAATGGTTCTAAGCAAAGGTAGAAAAGGGTGACTCAATGTTTGTCATAGTTTGGTGGAGTGTGTGTGGTTAACCGGCACATCGAATAGGTGACCGTAACATTGGGGGCACCATGTAAGTTTGCATGGTTATTCACACCCTGTTTTGTGATCCTCGGTATCCCAGTTACAAATCGAGGGGCATATCGAGATTCAAACATGCCATTGAAAAGTTCAATGAATCTCAAAGGATCTAGGAATTTTCAATAGATTTAAAACATAAATTTCTTTTTCGTTTTTCTTGGTGAAAATTGGTAAATTGTCATTTACATACTTTCAAATATTCTACAACTAGATTACGGCATCCCTCTTCTAGGTTGTAGTGTATTGTGTTGGATCCTAGCCTTAATGTTTCATTTGGGTGTCACATCAAGGATTCAAATCAACTTAACTTTAATTTTCTCCCATTTTGTAGATGTCAAAGTATGACAGCTATGGTCTTCTCACATCTCATGGAACAAGCGTTCCACATGAAGATGATATTCCGCGATATGATCGAGGAACAAGAGATCATGCTTCACTTCCTCCACCTCCTCCAATTATTCTCCCTAACCCACAAGTTCGAAAGCCTGAAAAGTTCAAGCTCACTCAAGCCCTTTTGGCAAGTAAACATGAAGAAGGAAAGTCAGTATGTGCACACGTCCTAGAGATGAAGGCACACATTGATAGGTTAAGAATGTTGGGATCCGTTGTCTGTAAAGAGCTGGCTGTTGACTGGGTTCTTCAGTCAGTTACTAAATCATATAGTGAGTTCGTAAGAGAGTACTATATGATGAACCACGACGTGACACTCATCGATCTCACCTATATGCTTATTGTTGTTGAATCAGCAATGATTTGGCGCACTGGAAAAGCAAAGTTGATTGGTGAATCTGCCTTCCAGACCTCTATATATATAGGCAATGGTAACGAAAGGCATGCCATGATTGAAAAGTTTGATCATAAGAGAAAGGCAAAGTCTGAAGTAGTTCCGTGTGCTGTTCCAAAAGAGTCAATTTGCTTTTATTGCCAAGAGAAGGGGCATTGGAGACGAAGTTGCCCTATTTACCTAAGAAATCTAAGAGATGGGAGAGTCAATACGTATGGCTCTACTTTAGGTAAAATCCATTAACTAACTCTTTTAAGTTCCTATTCTAGATTCTTAATACATGATGTGATAAGATTACAATTGATGTTTTGTAGGATCGATGAAAAGAAAGGAAGCTTAAGAGAAGAAGTGAGCTAAATCTAATCGTGAAGAAATGGATTTCGATCGCATTGCTGAAGATTCGAATTTTGAGCTACTACTTGGAGTTAGAATAGATTGCTAAGAAACATGTATTAACATAGTTTTCAATTGAATTGCCTTGTAAGGACAAATTTTTCCACAATAAAATAAAATTTGATTTTATATTATTTATTTATCCTTGCAATGGCGTGTATGAAAAATTGATGTTTAAATGTTTCTGTTATTAGCAATAATGGGTTATGTTGTTTGTGGAAATGTCAAGAATTTACCAAATAGGGAGAGTTTCTGATCGCCCAAGTTTCAAGAGGATAGAAACTTGGAATCATGCAACGAGTATTGTATGACGAATGAAAACTTCCATATTTTGGAAATTAGACTAATTCTTTGACAAAGTGTCAAGTGAAGGACTAGGAGATCGAGTACACCAAGTTGTGTGTTGATCAAGTCCACCACAAGAGTAACAAAGATATTTGTCATGATTTACTAAGGTTAATTAATATGATTATACTTATAAGATTAAGTGTAATTTTAAGTTGATTGAGAGAGTTTCAATCAATATTAAAACGAACAAGAAGAATCAAGTAGGCAGAAAGATAAAAGTTTCTCTATTCTAAGAAGAAGGGAGAGTAACTTTTATTTATGTTTTATGATAGGTCTTAATGATTAAGAACCATATCTCAGTTGATCCTCTAAATGAGTCTTAGTACAATTGTATGTCTGAGAAGAGGAATCAAGAATTGAAGAAATGGTTAAAATCAAGAAGTCAATCATACTTTGTTCCAAAACAAGTCTTAGAGTTAAGATTGTGACATTGAGTGACAAGTCTTAAGAAGGTTTATAACATTCATCAAATGTGGAAAGTTGTGATGTCTTGGATAAGACAAAGACCAACTAGGACCAATTTTATGAAGTGTTTGTCTTGATAAAAGCTACACTAACTCTTGAATATTTGTTTGTCGAGAAATGTTTAATGACAAGAGAATCTTATATGTCAAGGAGTCAGTGGGAGTCTTAATGGTCTTGAAAGGTTTCAAGAACAAATCAAAAATAAACCTTATTGATCATCACTAGCACACAACTTGAGGTTTATAACCTATCGTGTTGACGTTATTTTGTTTATGTGCCATTCCAATTGAGTTAATTATGCATGTGAGTTCTATGAGTTCTCATTTGAACGTATAAAACGCAAGCACCTTGATCGATGAAAAGTACATTGATAGGAAAGGGTGAGCTGCTTAACTACTTGGAAGACATGGTGGGCACTCGTGTTACCATAAGGCAAGAAATCAAGATTAAGAGTTCGATCCATATGAGTTTGGATTTGTCGCAAACTTTGGTTTTGACAAATTCGCATGGATAGGAACACATACACCATTAAAATCTAAGTGACATAAGATTCCCTCCTTCATGAAAAGGACTGTGAGGAAATGCTGTCACTAAGAGAGATTTTAAGAAGATAGTGATTGTGAAAATTGTATTCTCGAATTCGATTATGGTTATGGTATCCCTTTCCATGATTCAAATTGTGAGATTTGGCAATTAGTCTGAATTTTTTAGACACACATATGAGCTATTTAAGGCAAAGGTGTATAAGTTTGAGAAGCTTAGATAAAGGATTATCAAAGCATTAGGTATTGGAAATATGAACTTAAGAAATTCAATAGGTATTGTTTTTCCGAAAGTTAAGCTGTTTTCTGAATACATGTCAAAGCTAGTAGGAGCATAAGTGTTATGCTTATATGATAATAATCATCATGATAGTGGGAGCATAAATGTTGTGCTTGTATGATTATTAAGGCAAGTATTGCAAGTTAGCAATATTAATTATAGAAAACAAGAGTTATACTTTGCAAAGTTGTAAGGGTTGAAAAGTTGTTTTGCTATAATTAAGGGAGAGAATATTATGCTTCATTTCAAATCTAAAGGCTTAGGTTGTGGAATGTTAATAAATTTAGTCAAGGATACATAGTGCGTTCTCAAAATTTCGATTATGATTATGGCATCCCTCTTCATAATTCGAATTAGAAGAACGTGACACATAAGATATTATGGTAGAAGATTGATAAAGTATCGTATCTTTATGTAAGAAATTATGCATCGTGTCCCATACGCTTCGGGTATAGGATCTATTGCAAATGCTATAATATTTGACCATTCTAAAATTTTCCAAATGTCTAGCGCATTAAGAGGGAAAAAGGACAATAATCGGTTTTGACTAAGATAATTAAACAATTATCAAAGGACGATCCAAAGCTCGCTGAGGATAGGTCGCTTGTGAGTAGTTGGAAGTATGGTATTGGATGGACCATATCGACTTTATTATGAATAGATAAGATTCTATTAAGAATGAGTTGTCATATGGCAAATATGGAAATGTTTCCATATTGGGAGCTGATCTATTTCTATATTAGAAACTTTTATGCAAGAAGGATGTTCAAAGGAATGTACTTTGCATGAGAGACATCATATATATAGAATTGTTTCTGATAGAGATCGGCCAAGTCTTGATGATTTTGAGCTATGACTTTACGAAAGGATCATTGCATAAAATGTTAGAATCTAGCATATTCTATAAGTGGCAAGAATTTGATATTTTTACACTTGTGATAAGGATTGGGAGTTGTGAAATGAGTATGATTGGAAATGTGTTCATTTGATCTATTTCACAAAGTAAGGACCATAAGTAAAGATATTGTGCATGCTAAGAGCATGGGACAATTGTTGTTATAATTCAAGTAATAAGTTAATTAACCGAAACAACAAATAATGAGAAATCGATATGGTGATAAATAAAAGGTGTTTTATTTATACTGAAGGGTTTGGGACCATATAGGATTAGTATTATACTTCTGTTTCACTTTGCATGTTTTGACTTCCTGAATAATTAATTATTTCAGAATAATCGAATTATTCGAACGGACCACAGTCGTTAATATGTTGGAAGTAGGTATGAATGAAGATTGTCGTGAATTGGTGTGTGGATTGTCTAAAGTGTATTAGACATAAGCAAATGTTTGCTGCAATGTTCATAAGTGCTTATCAATATGATTTGAGCATTGGATTAAACCCATGCTCACTTGGATCACTTCATGGATTTTAGCACGAGTGATTGGTGAGACGATAATATCTTATATTCTTGAAACCGAGATGTGTGAGTTGTATCTTGCGAATCAGTTACACATTGATAATATGTAATCGCACCAGTAACTTAGTGTCATAAAACATAGTGTCATGTGTGATTCGTTAAGTGAGTGCAAGCAAGAATTGAATCAAAGTTTATCCGTTCCTTTTATCCAAAGTGGGATGAAAGCGATATCTGTGGGCCCCTCGATGATTTAGTGATGACACCCTAAGCGCTTGGCCAAGCGGAGACTAATTTGATGTGTTCAATTGTAGTCTCTTGTCAGTCGTCGTAAATCGGAAATCTGGAAACAACGCATAGACAGAGAGAATGATTTAAATCCATGTCTTAGTCTATACGATATCTAGAATGGAGGAATATATGATCCCTTATCTAAAGGACACGCTTCCGATAAGATCAGAGATGACAACGGATTTTGAAAGCTACGATTGCTAATCAGGATCTGAGGTTATACGCATAATAGTTATTAGACTTATCCAAGTGGGAGACTATTAGATTAGTGTCTAAGTCCATAACTATTTTGGTATGTACTTGACCCGATTGTGCATGGTCCTTTTGGGTTGCCTTCACACTGGTGACTAGATAGGATGATTGTTGAGGAGAGAGGCTGGTTTATTGTTAAGAATAATAAATTGGGGTATAAATATGATTTGTTAATATATTATATGAATAATATATTAATTTTGAATCATATTATAAATTAGTATTTAATCAAAAACTAATTAGGAATTAATTTTGGGATTAAAGGAAGTAACTGAAAGTGCAGGGGCTATTTTGTAATTATTCAATAGTTGAGGCTTTGGGCCATTGGATCAACTTTATTAAGGCTTGAACGGAAATCCTAGAAGGATCTAGGAGTTTTCGTCCAAGGGATTCAGGAAAGGAGTCCATGGACTTGCTTAAGCCCTAAGCTAAGGGATTAGGGTTTACACCTTGAAACCCTAGTTAGCCTTAAATATAAATAGCACCCTAAGGCACTAAGATTTCGTCTAAGCCTTGGGAAACCCTAAAAGGGACGAAATCTAGGGCAAGATACCCTTCTATCCTCTCTCCCATATTCATCCTTTCACCTTGTGTGTTTGTGAGCCATTAGAGGTACTACACTTATGGTACTTGCTTTCAAGAGCTAAGGAAATTCAAGGAACTAGTTGTTATTGCTATATAACAACAAAAGGTATGTATTCTATTTTATATATGAATTTCGAAAATAATTGTAGCATGCTAGGTTTCTTATTGTGTTCATAAAGTTGTATAACTAATAGTGAAAACATAGATCCAACTCTAGGGTTGCATGCACACATAGGATTGTTTGTATAAAACCCATCAGCGGTATCAGAGCCATTGGTTTCTGTTTTCAATTACCTTTATTAAAATGTTTGAACTTGACATATTAGGGTTTATGGCTAATAAACCCTAGAGGCTAGATTTTCGAAATTAGGGTTTCTAAACCCTAGATTTTGAAATTTTTTGGTAAGATTTCCTAAACCTTTATCTTTGGACCCAATATTTCGATTTTAGGGTTGTCTAACCCTAGAATTTCGAAATTTCCTCTTTCCCCATGATTAGATCCTAAATTTTAGGGATTTGGATATTGTCATATCTTGTAATTATCCTTTAAATGTTTAATTTTGGTAATTAAAGATTTTGAATATCCCATCCCATAATTTCAAATTCTAGGGGATTTAAGGGATTAGGTTAAATTAATTTTTTAATTTAAAAGATATTCTTACCAAAGTAAAAGATAATGGTCAAATTAATTAGATAATCATTTTCTTATGTGATAAACTTGATTTATTAGAATTATTTGATAAATTATCTTGCAAGAAATTGAATCAGGGCATATTTAGATAATTACTAATTAATTGGTTAATTATTATTATTTGTAATTTGATATAGAATGTTCTTGCTTATGTTTTGAAAAGTTTCAAAACTTGCCCTCAAGTTTTGGAATTTAAATTGTTTGATTAAAAGGTTTAATTTTGAAAAAGTCTAAATTCTAAAACCCTAATTTTGAAAAGTTCAAATTACACCCTTAAGGTTTTATTAAATTAATTAAGTGTATAATTAAAAGAGAGTTAATAAATCCATAATGATATGGTTTATATTTAATTAAATTAAAAGTGTAATTTATAAAATTAAACCACCTAGTATTTTAAAAGTGTAAAATACACCCTTATACTATGTAAAACATTAAAAGTCTAATATTATATATGTATAACTTAAATGTCAGTCTTACCATTAGTAGGCCTTATTCACAAAGCCAATCTATAAGGGGGGTATAAGGTTATGACCTATAAAATGTCCGTTTAATGGGTGTCCACTCTCACCCACCGCTTCCTTGATTTGAGGAGGGTCGTTAGCCGAACGGTTAGGATAAGGCAAACCCTTTCCATTAAAAGTATAATGAAGTATAAAGTAACTAAAAGTTTTTTACAAAATTCCTAATCTTAGTTACTTTAGGCAAAAGTGAATTGATGCAATTCCATGAAATTACACTTTGTGCCCTTGCGAAGATGTTAGTGGAGCGTGTGTGGTTAACCGGCACACTAAATGGTTCTAAGCAAAGGTAGAAAATGGTGACTCAATGTTTGTCATAGTTCGGTGGAGTGTGTGTGGTTAACCGGCACATCGAATAGGTGACTGTAACATTGGGGGCACCATGTAAGTTTGCATGGTTATTCACACCCTGTTTTGTGATCCTCGGTATCCCAGTTACAAATCGAGGGGCATATCGAGATTCAAACATGCCATTGAAATTTTCAATGAATCTCAAAGGATCTAGGAATTTTCAATAGATTTAAAACTTAAATTCCTTTTTCGTTTTTCTTGGTGGAAATTAGTAAATATTCATTTACCTACTCTCAAATATTCTGCAACTAGATTACGGCATCCCTCTTCTAGGTTGTAGATTATTGTCTTGGATCCTAGCCTTGATGTTTCATTTGGGTGTCACATCAAGGATTCAAATCAACTTAACTTGAATTTTCTCCCATTTTGTAGATGTCAAAGTATGACAGCTATGGTCTTCTCAAATCTCATGGAACAAGCGTTCCACATGAAGATGATATTCCGCGATATGATCGAGGAACAAGAGATCATGCTTCACTTCCTCCACCTCCTCCAATTATTCTCCCTAACCCACAAGTTCGAAAGCCTGAAAAGTTCAAGCTCACTCAAGCCCTTTTGGCAAGTAAACATGAAGAAGGAAAGTCAGTATGTGCACACGTCCTAGAGATGAAGTCACACATTGATAGGTTAAGAATGTTGGGATCCGTTTTCTGTGAAGAGCTGGCTGTTGACTGGGTTCTTCAGTTAGTTACTGAATCATATAGTAAGTTCGTAAGAGAGTACTATATGATGAACCACGATGTGACCCTCATCGATCTCACCTATATGCTTATTGTTGCTGAATCAGCAATGATTTGGAGCACTGGAAAAGCAAAGTTGATTGGTGAATCTGCCTCCAGACCTCTGTGGATATATGATGGGTTTTGGCCATATGAACATTCCTATGTGCACATGCAACCCTAATGCTTGGATCTAGGTTTCTCTAATTGAACATACATTGAATCTAAGACTTCTAATGGCTAATATACAATAACAATAATATGAAATCAGAGATTAGAAGTTTACCTTGAATCACTTGCTTGATCTTGTTGTCCTTGAGGCTTTAGAGTCACAATTGTCACTCCTCTAATGGCTTACAAACACCAACTAGCAAGGAGGATGATTTGAGAGAGAGGAAGGAAGAGAAATTCGGCCAGGGTTTCTTCTCTAAGCACAAGTCACGAAATCCCTTAGCCCTTGGGGTCTATTTATACTTGTAAGGCTCCTAGGGTTTCACCCTTAAACCCTAATTGGATAACTTAAGCCCTAAGCAATCCAAATCCTTTCCATGATAAGCCTTGGACGATTTTATGGCTATCCTTAGCCCTAGAAATCGTCCACCCCTTATCCATAAAGGATATATAGCCCAAAGTGCAACTGTCAAATAATTGACAGTTTATACCCCTTCATTTAATTAATCTCTTTAAGTGACCAAGTTAATTCCTAATTAATTTATGACTTATATTAATTAAATAATATTATTATTATTCCTTATATTATTCTTATAATATATTAATAATATTCCTTCTCTCATTATAAATCTTCCTGTCAAGTTGCTATGGTGAAGGCAACCCAAAAAGACCATGCTCAACCGGGTCAAATACTTGCCTAATATAGTTGTAGCCTTAGACACTATTCCAACAGTCTCCCACTTGGATAAGTCTAGTAACTATATATATATATATATATATATATATATATATATATATAAGTATATTCTGATTAGCAATCGTAGCTCTCAAAGACGCTGTCAAACTCTGATCTAATCAATCTTGTCCTTTAGATAAGGGATCGTACAGTCCTCTGTTTAGACATCATGCTGACAATTCTATGGAACAATTTGTCTAGCATTTGTTTTCTCGATCTCTGATTCATTTGACATAGAACTTAATCGAACACATCAATTCCGTTCTGACCGGGCCCGACACATAAGTCAAATCAAATCATCGAGCGGCCGAGATATCGCTTTTACCCTCTTGGTATAAAAGTAATAGATAAACTTCGACTTATATGCATTTACTTATTCATTAATTAGCCATACACAACAATGCGTTTTATAACATCAAGTTACTGATGCGGTTTCGCATTATCAATGTACAACCAATCAACAAATAACAAACCATATATCTTGGTTTTAAGACTATATGATATTATCGTCTCGCGATCACCCCTTTTATCACATTCCATAAGGTGATTCTAGCAAGCGCGGGTTTGTTCCAATACTCAAAACTAGTTCATAAGCACTCATGAACGTTGCAGCAAACTTTTGCTATGTCTAATACCATTTAGACAATCTACACACCAATTCATGACAATCTTCATTCATATCTACTTCCAACATATGAACGATTGTGGACAATTTGAACAATTCGATTATTCTTAATAAACTCAATTATTCTGGAAGTCAAAACATGCAAAATGAAACAATAGTTAAACAATTAACATAAGACAGTAACATTACTCATAAATAATACTCTTTTATTTAATCATCAAATGTCAATTACATTTATCTATTACACGTTTCTACTATTATCTAATCTATACTAATATCATCCTTCAGCCCAATACTCCTAGCATGCTGCAAATGCTTAACCCTACCCAGTCCCTTCGTAAGCGGATCTGCTGGGTTATCTTCTGATGATATCCTCTTCACTACGAGTTGTCCTTCTTCTACACGATGTCTAATAAAGTGATATTTTCTGTCGATATGTCTAGATCTACCATGATCCCTGGGTTCCTTGGTCAAGGAAACCGCTCCTTCATTATCACAGAAAATCTCCATGGGCTCCTTTATGGCGGGTACAACTCCAAGATCACCGATGAAGTTCTTTAACCATATTGCCTCCTTCGACGCTTCGCTCGCTGCAATGTACTCTGATTCGCACGTTGAATCAACTACGGTTTCCTGCTTGGAACTTTTCCAAGTCACTGCTCCTCCATTCAGAGTAAAGACCCAGCCCGACTGCGAATGGTAGTTGTCCCTGTCGGTCTGAAAGTTGGCGTCACTATACCCTCACACCTTCAAGTCATCACTCCCTCCGAGAAATAAGAACCATTCCTTCATCCTCTGAAGGTACTTAAGGATATTCTTAACCGCAATCCAATTAGCTCTGCCAGGGTTCCCTTGATATCTACTGACCATGCTCAAAGCAAAGGCTACATCAGGGTGAGTACAAGCCATAGCATACATGATTGAGCCAACTGCGGAAGCGTATGGTACTCGGCTCATTTCTGCTATTTCAGCTTCGGTACTCGGACTTTGATTCTTACTCAACTTGGCATTACTTTGTGTCGGTAATTCTCCCTTCTTCGAGTTTTCCATACTAAAACATTTTAGTACCTTATCTAAGTAAGTGTTCTGACTAAGTCCTATTAGTCTCTTACTTCTTTCTCTCACTATCCTTATTCCCAAAATATAGGAAGCCTCTCTGAGGTCCTTCATAGCGAAGCACTTCCCGAGCCAGGACTTAACCTCCTGCAGAGTCAGGACGTCGTTTCCTATGAGCAATATGTCATCGACATATAGAACAAGGAAGCTTAATATACTCCCACTGGCTTTGACATATACACACGATTCATCTTCGCTTCGTACAAATCCAAACTCTTTGACTTTCTCATCGAAGCAGAGATTCCATCTGCGAGACGCTTGCTTAAGTCCATAAATGGACTTCTCAAGCTTACACACTCTATTCGGATGCCTTGGATTCACAAACCCCTCTGGCTGAGCCATGTAAACATCCTCTGCCAACTTCCCATTAAGGAAAGTGGTCTTGAGATCCATTTGCCAAATCTTATAATCATGAAATGCCGCAATAGCTAGCATCACTCTAATAGACTTTATCTTCGCAACTGGTGAGAAGGTCTCATCATAGTCAACTCCGGGAGTAGTAGTAAAGGCCTTCGCAACCAATCGCGCCTTATACGTGTGTACTTTTCCATCCGCGTCGGTCTTCTTCTTGAAGATCCATTTGCACCCAACAGTCTTACGTCCGGGCACATTATCAACCAAATTCCAAACTTGGTTATCATACATGGATTGGATCTTGCTATCCATTGCCTCTTTCCATTTCGCAGACTCCGGGCCTGCCATGGCTTCTTTATAGCTATTAGGTTCATCAAGTTTTATTAGTGTACTATCACTAATATACGTGTCCCCTTCGGTAGTAATATGAAAACCATACAACTGGGGTTGAACTCTAACTCTTTCGGAACGTCTAAGAGGTAATGATAAGCCAATCGGTTCAACCGGAGTTTCCTCCTCGGGTTGAGTGCCAGTGGTAGAGGTTCCTTCATCTATCGACTCTTGAATCTCTTCAAGCTCGATTTGCCTCCCACTGTCTCCTTGGCCTATGAGTTCTCGTTCTCGGAAAACTCCTCTCCTCGCAACAAAGAAAACATTGTCCTTCGGTCTATAGAAGAGATATCCAAAGGATTTCTGCGGGTAGACGATGAAAATACATCGCTCACTACGAGGTTCGAGCTTGTCGTGAGTATCTCGTGTTACGAAAGCCTCGCAACCCCAAACCTTGATATGTGTTTACGAAGGAGCTTTCCCCGTCCACATCTCGTGAGGTGTTTTGGCAACCTTCTTAGTAGGGACCCGATTAAGGATATGGGCGGCAGTCTCTAAGGCATACCCCCAAAAAGAGATAGATAGTGAAGCACGACTCATCATAGAGCGAACCATGTCCAACAAGGTTCGATTACGCCTTTCTGCCACACCATTCAACTGCGGTGTCCTAGGTGGCGTCAATTGTGAAACTATTCCACACTCCTTGAGATAATCGTGGAATTCAAGACTTAGGTACTCTCCTCCTTGATCGGATCGAAGCATCTTGATTTTCCTGTGCAATTGATTCTCCACTTTATTTTTTTAACTCTTTGAACTTTTCAAAAGTTTCTGACTTTTGCTTGATTAAATAGATATACCCATATCTACTATAGTCATCGGTAAAAGTCATGTAGAAGCGGTTTCCATCCTTCGTGGTTGATCTAAACGGTCCACACACATCGGTATGTATGAGGTCCAATAGACCCTCACCCCTTTCACATGTACCAGCGAAGGGTGACTTAGTCATCTTTCCAAGCAAACAAGACTCGCATGTGTCATCTTCCCTAAGGTCGAATGACTCCAACACTCCATCCTTTTGGAGTTGGGCTATGCGTTTCTTGTTGACATGTCCAAGACGACAATGCCACAAGGATGCTTTATCCATACTATTGGAAGAATCCATGCATAAAACATCATTTCCTAAGTTATCAACAATCATAACAGTTTCATAAATTCCATTACACGGTATTGCTTCAAAATAAAAAACACCATTTAGATAAGCCAAAATAGAACCATTCTCATTATTAAAAGAAAATCTAAAACCTTGTCTAAACAAACCATGAAATGAAATGATGTTTCTAGCCATTTCTGGCGAATAGCAACAATTGTTCAAATCCAAACATAAACCATTCCTAAGCACTAAAGAATACACTCAAATCTTGGTCACAGACGACGATCTTCTGTTCCCCATGATTAGATTTATCCTTCCATGCTCCACATCCCTATTTCTTTTTAGTCCCTGCAATTCAGAACAAATACGGTAACCACAACCGGTATCAAGGACCCAAGAAATAGCATGAGATGAATCGTTAGATTTAATTTTATATATACTTGCGAAAGATGGCTTGATCTTTCCTTCCCTTATGGCTTGCAGGTAGTCTGGGCAGCTTCTCTTCCAATGCCCTATTTTATGGCAGTGATGGCACTCTGCCTCCTTAGGGTTAGGACATGGTTTAGCAGGATCAACTTTGGTCCCACTAGAAGAGGAACCATCTCGGGACTTTCCCTTGCGGTGGCTCTTAGATGGAGCCTTCCTCTTCTTGCCTCTTCCTTGCCCAATGGCCAAAACAGGAGCAGCGGGTGGATTGGGAGTGGGTGCAACAGACTTGTCCTTTAGGTTGCTTTCAGCAACCCTAAGGAGACCTTGGAGCTTTCTTAGGGTGACCTCTTCCTTGTTCATGTGGTAGGTCATCCTAAATTGATTGTAACATGGAAGCAAAGAGTGAAGCACCATGTCGATCGCCAAGTCTTCCCCAAAGTCAACATTCAACTTGCGAAGACGATCGACATACCTTTGCATCTTTTGCAGGTGCACGGTAAGAGATTATCCATGACCCATTTTAGCGGAAATCATGTTAGTGAAAATCTTGTAACGCTCTTGCCTCTCGTTCTGGTGGTATCTCTCCAATATGTCTTGGTGCATTTCATACGGATACATGTCCTCATAGGACTTTTGGAATTCGGCATTCATGGTGGCTATCATGATGCAATGTACCTTCGTTGCATCACGCTCGTGAGTTTCAAAAGCGGTCATTTCAGCCGGAGTAGCGATTTCTGGGTTGATTTTCTCGAGCTTCTTATCTAGGACATACTCCTTGTCCTCATAGAGAGCAATTGTGCGAATGTATCTTATCTATTCGCTAAAGTTCGTCCCATCGAAAGTCACCTTTTGACAAAGGCTCATCAATGTGAATGAACTAGCAGCAGCGTTGTTTGCGTTCGACATCTACAAATAGAAAGGACAAAGATAGATTAGAATATGAATCCCTAATTATCACCCAATAAGAAAAATTAGGGCTAGAATCCAACAACAATATTTACACATTAGAAAATGGATGCCGTAATCTAACATGCAAACAATTTGAAGGTAAGTGAATGACGATTCACTAATTCTCCATCATGAAAACATAACTTTAAGTTCTAAATGTATTGAGAATTCCTAGGTTTGGATGAGATTCATTGAAACTTTTCAATGGCATGTTTAAATCTCGATATGCCCCTCTCATTTGTGACTGGGATACCGAGGATCACAAAGTGGGTGTGAATTACCATGCAAATTTACATGGTGCCTTCATTGTAACGATCACCTATTCGATGTGCCGGTAAACCACACACGCTCCATCGAACTATGATAAACAATGAATCACCCTTTGCCACCTTTGCTTAGAACCAATTAGTGTGCCGGTAAACCACACACGCTCCACTAACTTCTTAGCAAGGGTGCAAAGTGTAATTTCATGGGATTGCATCAATTCACTTTTCCTAAAGTAACTAAGATTGGGAAAATTTTGAAAAACATGTAGTTACTTTGTATTTTCTATTATACTTTTAATGAAGAGATGAGGTTGCCCTATCCTACCCGTTCGGCTAACAACCCTCCACCGATCAAGCAAGCGGTGGGTGTGAGTGTACACCCATTAAGCGCCATTTTATAGGCAGCAACCTTATACCCACCTTATAGACCAGCTTCGTGAATGAGGCCTACTAACGGCAAGACTAGCATTTTAATTATATATATATATATATATATATATATATATATATATATATATATTAATCTTGTAATATTATATTAGTATAGGGTTGGATTTTAAACTTGTAAAATTCTAGGGTTTGAAATTTAAATTGTCTAAATTAAACTTTTATCACAAAACATAAATTTGAAAACTTGAGGGCAAGTTTTAAACTTTTAAAAAACATAGAGGATCAAATAACAAATAATCTTAATTAACAATTAATTCCATAATTATCCATATTTGAATTATTTAACGATTTCTTACAAAACAATTTACCAATTTAATAAAATAATTAATCAATTATCTCATAAGGAAACAAATATTTTATTAATTGATAAATATCTTCAATTAGGTCAAAAATATACTCATATATATATATATATATATATATATATATATATATATATATATATATATATATATCATAAAATCGGATTTATATTGATATAATATGATTAAGGCAAGTATCTCAAAGATAAACAACAAGAAATCCCGAAGTTTCCTTTTTCTGACGCTCGAACTCGCCGAGTTGAGCCTACTCACCGAGTACCACCATGGGACTCGCCGAGTTCATCGGCCAGAGGACAAAAAAAAAAACGATTTTTTCAGCAACAAACAAGCAATCAAAGTATGAATTCAATAGAAACCAATCTTGTCTCTGATACCACTGATGGGTTTTGGCCATATGAACATTCCTATGTGCACATGCAACCCTAATGCTTGGATCTAGGTTTCTATAAGTGAACATACATTGAATCCAAGACTTCTAATGGCTAATATATAATAACAATAATATGAAATCAGAGATTAGAAGTTTACCTTGAATCACTTGCTTGATCTTGTTGTCCTTGAGGCTTTAGAGTCACAATTGTCACTCCTCTAATGGCTTACAAACATTTGAGAGAGAGGAAGGAAGAGAAATTTGGCCAGGGTTTCTTCTCTAAGCACAAGTCACGAAATCCCTTAGCCCTTGGGGTCTATTTATACTTGTAAGGCTCCTAGGGTTTCACCCTTAAACCCTAATTGGATAACTTAAGCCCTAAGCAATGCAAATCCTTTCCATGATAAGCCTTGGACGATTTTATGGCTATCCTTAGCCCTAGAAATCGTCCACCCCTTATCCATAAAGGATATATAGCCCAAAGTGCAACTATCAAAGAATTGACAGTTTATACCCCTTTATTTAATTAATCTCTTTAAGTCACCAAATTAATTCCTAATTAATTTATGACTTATATTAATTAAATAATAATATTATTATTACTTATATTATTTTTATAATATATTAATAATATTCCTTCTCTCATTATAAATCATCCTGTCAAGTTGCTATGGTGAAGGCAACCCAAAAGGACCATGCTCAACCGGGTCAAATACTTGCCTAATATAGTTGTAGCCTTAGACACTATTCCAACAATATAGGCAATGGTAACGAAAGGCATGCCATGATCGAAAAGTTTGATCATAAGAGAAAGGCAAAGTCTGAAGTAGTTCCGTGTGCTGTTCCAAAAGAGTCAATTTGCTTTTATTGCCAAGAGAAGGGGCATTGGAGACGAAGTTGCCCTATTTACCTAAGAAATCTAAGAGATGGGAGAGTCAATACGTATGGCTCTACTTTAGGTAAAATCCATTAACTAACTCTTTTAAGTTCCTATTCTAGATTCTTAATACATGATGTGATAAGATTACAATTGATGTTTTGTAGGATCGATGAAAAGAAAGGAAGCTTAAGAGAAGAAGTGAGCTAAATCTAATCGTGAAGAAATGGATTTCGATCGCATTGCTGAAGATTAGAATTTTGAGCTACTACTTGGAGTTAGAATAGATTGCTAAGAAACATGTATTAACATAGTTTTCAATTGAATTGCCTTGTAAGGACAAATTTTTCCGCAATAAAATAAATTTTGATTTTATATTATTTATTTATCCTTGAAATGGCGTGTATGAAAAATTGATGTTTAAATGTTTTTGTTATTAGCAATAATGGGTTATGTTGTTTGTGGAAATGTCAAGAATTTACCAAATAGGGAGAGTTTCTCATCGCCCAAGTTTCAAGAGGATAGAAACTTGGAATCATGCAACGAGTATTGTATGACGAATGAAAACTTCCATATTTTGGAAATTAGACTAATTCTTTGACAAAGTGTCAAGTGAAGGACTAGGAGATTGAGTACACCAAGTTGTGTGTTGATCAAGTCCACCACAAGAGTAACAAAGATATTCGTCATGATTTACTAAGGTTAAGTAAATATGGTTATACTTATAAGATTAAGTGTAATTCTAAGTTGATTGAGAGAGTTTCAATCAATAGCAAAACGAATAAGAAGAATCAAGTAGGCAGAAAGATAAAAGTTTCTCTATTTTAAGAAGAAGGGAGAGTAACTTTTATTTATGTTTTATGATAGGTCTTAATGATTAAGAACCATATCTCAGTTGATTCTCTAAATGAGTCTTAGTACAATTGTATGTCTGAGAAGAGGAATCAAGAATTGAAGAAATGGTTAAAATCAAGAAGTCAATCATACTTCGTTCCAAAACAAGTCTTAAAGTTAAGATTGTGACATTGAGTGACAAGTCTTAAGAAGGTTTATAACATTCATGAAATGTGGAAATTTGTGATGTCTTGGATAAGACAAAGACCAACTAGGACCAATTTTATGAAGTGTTTTGTCTTGATAAAAGCTACACTAACTCTTGAATATTTGTTTGTCGAGAAATGTTTAATGACAAGAGAATCTTATATGTCAAGGATTCAGTGGGAGTCTTAATGGTCTTGAAAGGTTTCAAGAACAAATCAAAAATAAACCTTATCGATCATCACTAGCACACGACTTGAGGTTTATAACCTATCGTGTTGACGTTATTTTGTTTCTGTGCCATTCCAATTGAGTTAATTATGCATGTGAGTTCTATGAGTTCTCATTTGAACGTATAAAAGACAAGCACCTTGATCAATGAAAAGTACATTGATAGGAAAAGCGTGAGCTGCTTAACTACTTGGAAGACATGTGGGCACTCGTGTTACCATAAGGCAAGAAATAAATATTAAGAGTTCGGTCCATATGATTTTGGATTTGTCGCAAACTTTGGTTTTGACAAATTCGCAGGGATAGGAACACATACACCATTAAAATCTAAGTGACATAAGATTCCATCCTTCATGAAAAGGACTGTGAGGAAATGCTTTCACTAAGAGAGATTTTAAGAAGATAGTGATTGTGAAAATTATATTCTCGAATTCGATTATGGTTACGGTATCCCTTTCCATGCTTCAAATTGTGAGACTTGGCAATTAGTCTGAATTGTTTAGACACACATATGAGCTATCTAAGGCAAAGGTGTATAAGTTTGAGAAGCTTAGATAAAGGATTATCAAAGCATTAGGTAATGGAAATATGAACTTAAGAAATTCAATAGGTATTGTTTTTCTGGAAGTTAAGCTGGTTTCTGAATACATGTCAAAGCTAGTGGGAGCATAAGTGTTATGCTTATATGATAATAATCATCATGATAGTGGAAGCATAAATGTTGTGCTTGTATGATTATTAAGGCAAGTATTGCAAGTTAGCAATATTAATTATAGAAAACAAGATTATACTTTGCAAAGTCGTAAGGGTTGAAAAGTTGTTTTGCTATAATTAAGGGAGAGAATATTATGCTTCATTTCAAATCTAAAGGCTTAGGTTGTGGAATGTTAATAAATTTAGTCAAGGATACATAGTGCGTTCTCAAAATTTCGATTATGATTATGGCATCCCTCTTCATAATTCGAATTAGAAGAACGTGACACATAAGATATTATGGCAGAAGATTGATAAAGTATCGTATCTTTATGTAAGACATTATGCATCGTGTCCCATACGCTTCGGGTATAGGATCGATTGCAAATGCTATAATATTTGACCATTCTAAAATTTTCCAAATGTCTAGCGCATTAAGAAGGAAAAAAGACAAGAATCGGTTTTGACTAAGATAATTAAACAACTATCAAAGGACGATCCAAAGCTCGCTGAGGATTGGTCGCTTGTGAGTAGTTGGAAGTATGGTATTGGATGGACCATATCGACATTATTATGAATAGATATGATTCTATTAAGAATGAGTTGTCATATGGAAAATATGGAAATGTTTCTATATTAGGAGCTGATCTATGTCTAGATTAGAAACTTTTATGCAAGAAGGATGTTCAAAGGAATGTACTTTGCGTGAGAGACATCATATCTATAGAATTGTTTCTGATAGAGATCGGCCAAGTCTTGATGATTTTGAGCTATGACTTTATGAAAGGATCATTGCATAAAATGTTAAAATCTAGCATATTCTATAAGTGGCAAGAATTTGATATTCTTACTCTTATGATAAGGATTGGGAGTTGTGAAATGAGTATGATTGGAAATGTGTTCATTTGATCTATTTCACAAAGTAAGGACCATAAGTAAAGATATTGTGCATGCTAAGAGCATGGGACAATTGTTGTTATAATTCAAGTAATAAGTTAATTAACCGAAACAACAAATAATGAGAAATCGATATGGTGATAAATAAAAGGTGTTTTATTTATACTGAAGGGTTTGGGACCATATAGGATTAGTATTATACTTCTGTTTCACTTTGCATGTTTTGACTTCCTGAATAATTAATTATTTCAGAATAATCGAATTATTCGAACAGACCACAGTCGTTAATATGTTGGAAGTAGGTATGAATGAAGACTGTCATGAATTGGTGTGTGGATTGTCTAAAGTGTATTAGACATAAGCAAATGTTTGCTGCAATGTTCATAAGTGCTTATCAATATGATTTGAGCATTGGATTAAACCCACGCTCACTTGGATCACTTCATGGATTTTAGCACGAGTGATTGGTGAGACGATAATATCTTATATTCTTGAAACCGAGATGTGTGAGTTGTATCTTGCGAATCAGTTACACATTGATAATATGTAATCGCACTAGTAACTTGGTGTCATAAAACATAGTGTCATGTGTGATTCGGTAAGTGAGTGCAAGCAAGAATTGAATCAAAGTTTATCCGTTCCTTTTATCCAAAGTGGGATGAAAGCGATATCTGTGGGCCCCTCGATGATTTAGTGATGACACCCTAAGCGCTTGGCCAAGCCGGGACTAATTTGATGTGTTCAATTGTAGTCTCTTGTCAGTCGTCGTAAATCGGAAATCTGGAAACAACGCATAGACAGAGAGAATGATTTAAATCCATGTCTCAGTCTATACGATATCTAGAATGGAGGAATATATGATCCCTTATCTAAAGGACACGCTTCCGATAAGATCAGAGATGACAGCGGATTTTGAAAGCTACGATTGCTAATCAGGATCTGAGGTTATACGCATAATAGTTATTAAACTTATCCAAGTGGGAGACTGTTGGATTAGTGTCTAAGTCCATAACTATTTTGGTATGTACTTGACCCGATTGTGCATGGTCCTTTTGGGTTGCCTTCACACTGGTGACTAGATAGGATGATTGTTGAGGAAAGAGGCTGGTTTATTGTTAAGAATAATAAATTGGGGTATAAATATGATTTTTTAATATATTATATGAATAATATATTAATTTTGAATCATATTATTAATTAGTATTTAATCAAAAATTAATTAGGAATTAATTTTGGGATTAAAGGAACTGACTGAAAGTGCAGGGGCTATTTTGTAATTATTCAATAGTTGAGGCTTCGGGCCATTGGATCACCTTTATTAAGGCTTGAACGAAAATCCTAGAAGGATCTAGGAGTTTTCATCCAAGGGCTTAAGGAAAGGAGTCCATGGACTTGCTTAGGCCCTAAGCTAAGGGATTAGGGTTTACACCTTGAAACCCTAGTTAGCCTTAAGTATAAATAGCACCCTAAGGCACTAAGATTTCGTCTAATCCTTGGGAAACCCTAAAAGGGACGAAATATAGGGCAAGATAGCCTTCTATCCTCTCTCCCATATTCATCCTTTCACCTAGTGTGTTTGTGAGCCATTAGAGGTACTACACTTGTGGTACTTGCTTTCAAGAGCTAAGGAAATTCAAGGAACTAGTTGTTATCGCTATATAACAACAAAAGGTATGTATTCTATTTTATATATGAATTTTGTGTTCATAAAATTGTATAACTAATAGTGAAAACATAGATCCAACTCTAGGGTTGCATGCACACATAGGATTGTTTGTATAAACCCATCAGAAGTAACAACACAAGAAGTACCCTGAGCATGAGAAGTTTCAATAGTTGACTCCGGAGGTAAAGTAGCTACAATCTGTTCTGGTGTAGAAACTTTCGTTGAAACAATAGATGTAGAGACAAGAACAGAAGTCTCAACATTCGAAGTAATGGGAGTATTGATCACCAGAGAGTCTGGAACTACTTCTTCTTCAGTAGAGTCATCATGAATAACCATTGCGAATTTTCTTTTGTTTCTTCTTTGAAATATGTTTGGCCATATCTTCTGCCCTTCGTTTCTTTGATGCCGGAGAAACAGGTATAGGAATCTCATGAATTATAGGACTTTTTCGTGTAACACGCGACTTACGAACAACAGAAGGAGAAAAACTACCAGATCGTTCAGGAGAAATGCGTGATCTATGAGCTTTCTTTTTAAGCCTCTTGAATACACCAGTTTTCAAAGGAAGAATTTCCTTTGAAGGTGTAACAGTTTCAGGCTCAACATTTTTATTTGACTTCTTTGAAACTTTAATCACTACTCCATCCTTCTTCTTGGGTGATTGATCAAATTTTTCTTCAGGAACATCATCAGTTGTCTTTTGTTTTCGATATTTCTTTGAAGAACCTTCATCATGTTTTTCCAACAAAGCACCAATGCCATTATTTGTGCTGATAGTGAGTAAATATGCCTCCAACACTGGATTTGAAGGATCAACCTTATTGAGCATCCCATCAGGAATCCTAGCAACTAAAGGAAGGATACTCACATCATCTTCAATCGTCTTTGGGTAATGATACTTCACGAATTCTGCTTTCGGCTCATCAGCAGACACCAAAACACCTTCCTTTTTCATAAGCGTATCGAAGAATTAAAATCCAATACCTTGCACATGAAACCCCATCTACTGCATTCGTGTTTTCAACACTCTTCAAAAATTCTTTCCATATCTGAGTCGCATAGTCAAAAGGTAGATCATAGTAAATGCCTGTGACCATAGCATACACCTCCATTCATCCTTTGTCTAAACTAACACTTCAACCTATGAGGCATCGAAGGTAAATCCCAAAAAGAAAATTCTGTATACTGGGAAGACCGGGCTTCTTGAATTCGCTGATCTTCAAGAGAGTAGGTTGATAACCCATCTCATTGAACATGTGTAACACGTGTTCATTAGTAACTTTGTAGATTAATGGTGGAGAATGAGGGATTTCAAGGATTTTGGCAAACAACTTCTTGGTAAGATGAAACTTCTTATCAGTGATCAAATTGAAGGTCACAATATCCATCGTCTTGTTGTATGAGGCAGTAGACCCAACAATTGAAAGCCATGAAATGGGAACATCAAAAGAACTGAACATTGCAGTCAATAAAATTGAATGTTGTAAAGCAACAATGAGCATCTTGAGTTCTTCGGGGTACACAGTAACATCACCATCCACTTGATAATTGGTACTCTGAATCTTCACAATGGGTTGAGAAGAGATATCCTCAGTAGTGTTGGATTGAGGAGCAGCCATAACTATGGTTTTTCTTGAAAACGTAAAGAACAAAGAGGAATGATAGCTCTTAGTTGCCTTGAGAATTTTTAGTACGCGTAAAAATTGGAATGAAGACCCAATTTCCCTTTTTATATGTATCCCAAATGTGAATCTCAAATGGTTACCATAGTCCATAAATGTCGTGTACACGTGGCCCTTGAAAGTTGCACCACTAGCCGTTAAAGACATCATGTCAGATAAAGTGTAGGTCACGATATCCGATAAACATGAACAGTTACTAAACAATCACCTCATACGTCCTTTCGTGAGTACTTGTGGATAAGGACCAAATCTTTGGAATGGAGGTTGGGCTCTTTTGTTTTTGGGTTTTGAAAACGAAGTCATATGCCATACTTTTGAAATCCTCAGCCTGAGTTGGTAATACTCAAAACCTCAAGGATTTAGTGAGTGTTGTGTGCCGATGAAAAAGATAAGAAACAATATAAAAAAAAATTTGGATCTGTGATGGTGAAAATAAAATTTCGACATGAAAGCAGATAAACCCCGGGCTAAGATTACTTTGTTAATCATCAAGAGAGATGATCAACTGCTTATGTGGCTTCCCGTGAATTACAATCGAATACTTGATGATAAGTATCGAAGGGCTTCTTTTATTATGGCTTTAAAGGTGGTTCAAAATTCCGATACAATGCATATTCAACATAAGTATGACAAGTTGTAAACGAAACTACATGTTTGAGCAGTGTAGTCAGTGATAAGTAAGCTTTGAGAAATTTATGAAGTAATGAATTTGTGAATGATACTCAGACATAAATCATATTCTCGAACCAAAAGCAATTTTCAATCTTGTTGGGTAACAAATCTCATGGGTTTGAACATTTGATCAAGATTACAACAAATAAAGAATATGATTTTGAGTATCGAAATCAGGTACTGAAACAAAAGTTTCGTGAAGTCTGGAACAAAGTTCCCTGTCAATTCCTTAATTTGTTTCGACATTTAGGGTTTCACTTTCATCACGGTCTCATGATGTTAGATCATAAACACATATTTTTGATATGTCTAGATCCTGATTGGTTTATACCAGAAATCTCTTGGACATATGTCATTGTGTGTGAAAGTGTAAGAACTTTAGGATGAAAAAGATTTGGTAAAAGATTCGTAAGTACCTCTGCTATGTATTGACCAAGCAGTAAACTCTTAACTCCAATGAGAAGAGTAAGATAGCTCAAGGACTAATGTGAAGATAGCCTGATTGGGAAGAAATTTTCATGATGAAAACTTCATTAAGGCTTTGAAAACACACATTGAGTCAAAGGAGGCTTAGGTCAACATGCTGCAACATGCTTCTAGGGACAACCTAACTAGTGCAAAGTTTTTCGAAAAATATACCTGACCCTAGAACTGCAAGCATGAACCATTGATGATCTTTGCCAAAAGCTGCAATAAGAAAATAAAGTACAAACACCAAAAATAATAAAATCTTTTTGTAGTTTTTGATTTTTCGAAAACTGAAAGACGAAACAAAAATAAAATCTTTTTGTTCTTTTTGATTTTTCGAAAATTAAAAGATGAAACAAAAATAAAATCTTTTTGTTCTTTTTGATTTTTCGAAAACTAAAAGACGAAACAAAAATAAAATCTTTTTGTTCTTTTTGATTTTTTGAAAATTGAAAGACAAAATAGTTTTGTACTAAAATAATGCAATTATATGATTAAGCTATTTGTACTCAATGTCGAAATCGAAGCGTGTCGAAGCGCTGAACATGAACATTAACCTCTGAATGGCAAGCTATGACCTCTGAATGAACACTCAACACCTCTGAATCGACACTTTTTCACCTTTTCCTCTTGTTATTCTTTCGAAATAAGACCTGGCACAAAATTAGCTTCGATCAATCCCAGTCCATTTAGTATTCTAACAAAATAATTTTCATCTAAAGACTTTGTAAAAATATTAGCAAGCTGATCAGTTGTTTTTACAAAGTGAACTTCGATATTTCCATCTTCCACATGATTTTTGATAAAATGATAACGAATTGGAATATGATTTGTTTTCGAATGTTGTACTGGATTGTGACAAATGCGTATAGCACTTTGTGAATCACAATATAATGGAATCTTCTTCATGTTTATTGCATAATCTTGTAATTGACTTTGAATCCAAATTATTTGTGAAGTGCAAGCTGCAGCAGCAATATATTCTGCTTCTATTGTGGAAATTGAAACACATGTTTGTTTCTTCGACTGCCACCTTACGAGCTTCCCATCTAAAAATTGACATCCACAAGTTGTACTTTTATGATCAAGACTGCAACCTCCCATATCAGCATCCGAAAAAGCTTGTATGAAGAAGCCTTTTTTGATGGATACCACAATCCTAACGAAATTGTTCCTTTGAGATATCGAAAAATATTTTTCATTGCAGTCAAGTGTGGTTCTCTGGGATTCGATTGATACCTAGCACAATTACAAACAGAAAACATAATATCAGGTCGACTTTCCGTAAGGTAAAGTAAGAAACCTATCATGCTTCTATATAATGTAATATCAAGAGCAGGTTTATCTAATGAAGGATCGAGCCTTGTTCCAACCGCCATTGGTACTCGTAACTTCATGCTATTCGTCATTCCAAATTTCTCAAGCAGATTCTTTGGGTATTTTTCTTGATTTAGAAAAATTCCTTCTCTGCTTTGACGAATATTCAATCCCAGAAAGTTGTTTATTTTTCCCATCATACTCCTTTCAAACGAATTAACACTTTCAGATTCATCTTTTGATTCATTAAAAATTGGTTGTTATTCGAAACATTTTTCAACAGGTTTGATATAATAATCATCGAAAGTTAAATTGAATGTCTCTTCAATTTTTCGTGTTCGTCTATTCAATACTCGATAGGCAACTGAATTATGAGAATATCCCAAGAAAATGCCTTCATCAGCTTTGGACTGAAATTTCGAAAGATTATCCTTGAAATTCATAATAAAACACCTACAGCCAAAAACATGAAAGAATTTGACATTAGGTTTTTGATTATTGATAATTTCATACGGAGTAATATTGAATCTTCGATGAATAAAGGAGCGGTTCTGTGTAAAACATGCAGTAGAAACTGCTTCAGCCTACAGGTATTGAGGAAGATTCACATATGTAAGCATCGTTCTATTTGCTTCACAAAGAGTCCAATTTCGCCTTTCAACAACACCATTTTTATGAGGTGTGTAAGGTGAAGAAAAATTGTGCGAAATTCCTTTGTCAGTTAAAAATGAATCAAGAACATTGTTCTTAAACTCCAAACGATTATCACTCTTGATTTTTCGAACTTTCTTCTTCAAAATTCTTTCGATTTTCTTGATAAACTCCAAAACCATTATCACAAGATCATTTACCACCAATTTATTTAGATTTCGAAAGTTCAAGTGTGAAAGACGTCAATGCCAAAGCCAGCTAACATCTGAAGAAGCTTTCGAAAGTAAGCACACCAAGGGTATTCCAACAATGGGTTTAATGTCGAGAATGAACATATCTCCATATCGTTTTGATTTAAGCAAAACTTCGTTAGTGTTGACATTCGAAATTATACTTCCTTCTTCATTGAACACCACTTGATCACTAGTGCCCACTACAAGTTGTGAAACACTTATCAAGTTATGTTGAAGACCTTCGACATCAGCAACACGATTGACAGTGAATTTCCCATTTGTTACTTTACCATATCCTTTAACTTGACATTTTTGATTGTTGCCAAACTTTACAACTCCTGCATTCTTCAATCTTCGAAAATCGCGTAAATTTTCTTTCCTTCCTGTCATGTGACGAGAGCAACCATTATCGATATACCATTTTTCATCATATTGCTCGTCACACAAAACCTGCAATTAGTGAAAAAAAATTAGGTACCCAAGGTTGTTTGGGTCTTTATGATTAGTTTGAAACACATTATGAAATGAAGAACCTAATATCCAATTACGAACTTTAGATTTGACACTATTGATTTAGTCCACTTCACTTGATAAAGGCTCAAAAATATAACATTTCGAAAGTTTAGGACTTTCATTGACTTTCACCTTTTGCTTCTCAGTTTGTGGCCTTGTAGTCTTTTCTTTCGAAACTGGACACCATGCTTGGACTGAAGATGTCGAATCTTTTGACGATGAACTAACATTAGACATTTCATTGAAATACTTCTCATAAACATTTTTGATTTGTTGTTGAGAGAATTTTCCTGTTTGATAAGATTTTCCTTTCCCTTCAAACCAATGATCGTAGTTTTTCACATTGGACCGACCCTTGGTATATGAGACTTTAAAGGCGTTTTTGGCAAGAGGATTAGGAAAATTCGGTTGCTGAGGTTTATATTTAGCATTCCATTTTGTGTGTAATTGTGCAATCTTTTTATTTTCATTATTTGGTACAAAACCTTGTTGTGTGTGATTTCGAAATTGATAAGATGTTGAGTTATTTTGAGATTGAGTTGACTTTGAAAACCCCCCATTGAAAACCCTTTGATTTCTTGTTTGATTAGAAAATTGAAACTTCTTGAATTATTGAAATTTTGAAAATTCCTTTTCTTTCAGTTTTTGATTATGATTTTGTGACAAAAACTTTGTTTCGTTATTTTTTATTATCGAAAAATCATTTTGTGATGTTGATTAAGATACATTCTTTTTAGACAAAACAGGATTCTTCTTGTTACTTGAATTTGACGAAAATTTTGTCTTAACCTTTTCATACATTGTTCTTTCAGTTGTTTTCTTTGTCAAATTATTTTGTTTCTTTCGAGACTCAACATTTTGCAAAAAAAAATTCTTTCGCGCTTGTCTTTTTGAAATCCCATGTTCTTTGGAGAACTCGTCAATTTTGTCTTTAAACTCTTGTGAATTTATTTTAACATTTGAAATCACAATTTCAACATCAACTAGTTTCTTTGAAGTTTATGTTTTTTCAACCCATTTTCTTTGTGGTTTTTGTCTTTGAAATGTGTAGGAATTCTTGGTAAGATTGTTTTCGACAATGCTTTGATTGGAAAAGAAACCTTCATTCGATGTTTTCTTATTATCTTCTTCTAGCATTTTGTTAAACTCAGGTTTGATCTGATCAAATTTCCCAGTTGTCACAAACACTTGATTTGGAAAGATAACATCATCGGTACACTTGAAATTTGGATACACAACTGAATGTGTTTCAAGGTAATGGGCACCTTTTTCTTTTATCATTTTGTTGAAATTTTCTATTTCACCATACACCTTATCTACAACAACTCTTGATATTTCATTTTCTTTTGAAACATCTTTTGTTGGGGTTAATTATTTCGAAATTTCGTCATTATCCTCCTCATCATCAATGCTGTCGGTTTGACTATCTCTGACACTTACATATTCATCATCACAAACTTTCGAAGTTGAGGGTTGGTCAACGTTAGTCTTGTCCAATGAATAATTTTATTTTTCTTTGCCGTTAACCTTTGAAGTGACATTAATGACTGGCAACCGAGAGCAATCAATTTCTTCATCTTCCTCAATTTATGTGATTTCACTGATAGTATCAGAATTATCTTCGAGATCAACAAAATTAGATTGAGAGTCAAATTTCGAAGTCTTAGTCCTTTTCAAAATATTTATTTGTTCATTCTTGGTTAAGGTTTCATTCACAATGTCAACTAATTCATTAGCATCCAAAAATTTATCTATTTTCACAATTCCATAAGCAAATCTATTACCAGACACTTTACCAAACTCAGCTATTGTCTTTTCGCAATCATAAGACACACAATCAATCTTTTCTCTTTCATAAGCTAAGAATGGTAATAACTTCCTATGTTGCTCTTTGCTTATATCAGAAGAGTGATGCAAAGCAGTTAATTTTGCATAAAGTCTCTTAGCGGAGTTACAATATATGTTTCTTTGTGCTAATAACATGCGAACTTCATTATTCAAATTGTCCCTATCACACATGAGATTAGTAATTTGCAACTCAAGATATCCTACTTTTGTTTTCTTCGAATCCAACTGCTTATGAACTTCTAGTAACTGAGTACTAGATTTCTTAGCCTCATTACTAGTAGAGATAACCAAATTATCAAAATAAGCAATAGTATCATCAAAAGCAATTAATTCATAATCATAAGCACATAAAGGAATATTGAAAGATTGAAGAATAGAACGTACCTTCGTTTTCATAGGTGATTTGTCTCCATTCTTAGTCATAAAACAATGAACAATCTCCTCTTCTTCCTCATCTTCCTCAAACTTATCATACATTGCCCCATGCGTAGGATTACGCATCTCTTCGTCATCGGAACCGGAAGACCAAATTTGATACGTTCCTTCATCCTCACATTCTCCTTTCGCCACCAGAGACAAACCTTTTGCCTTTGCTTTCACTTCTTCCAAACGTTCGACATAATACACTTCATCTTTAATCTTACTCTTCTTCTCCTCTTTCTTTTGAAGCGTACAATCACTTGCCATATGATTTGCCCCATGAAAATAGTGACAATCGACACCTGAGTCACCTTTGAGCTTCTTTTCAACTTTCGAATATTTAGTCTTTGATTCTTTCTTCTCGAACTTCTTCTCCTGATTCACTTTTCCAGCAAAACTTACTTTTGCCTCTCCAGTCCTTACTTTTGAACCAAATGGCTTTTTATAAAATTTCTTTACTTTGCTGTTGGAGTAAAAAGCAATGGATTCATCATCTGAGTTAACGATCAAACCTTCTGAAGGGTTTTGAGCATTCTAACACTCATATAGTGTACATGCAACCCTAGAAACCGTGGATCTATGTTTTCTCTATTATACATGCAAATTTGATTTATCCAAGGTTCTCAACCTAGCTAGCATATCATGGGGTACTTGTAATATAAAAACTAGTAGAATGACTTACCTTTTCTTGTGGTTGATTGCGTGGAGCTTCAAGACCCTAACACCAATAATGTGGATGCCTCAAGTGGAATCACAAATCACCAAAACAACTCGGAAGACTTTAAGAGAATAGTAATGCAAAATAGAAATTGGCCCACCTTCTCTATCACACATAGTAGTGCCATTTCATGTGCCAAACACCTCTTTATATAGTATGGTGGATTAGGGTTACATCCATGTAAACCCTAATACCCATGACCTTTCATTTCCATAGGATCCATGGGTTAAAACCTCCATGGACTATCCATGCAAGCTTAGCCTATCCTAAATGAACTTTGGTCCATTCTATATATATATATATATATATATATATATATATATATATATAAGAGTCCATATTTAATAGCTTCTTTTGATCACCAAGTTAATTCTAAATTAATTCTTGATCAATACTAATTAAATAATATGATTTCATATTAATATATTAATAAATCATAAACATACTATTCTTAAAAGATTATCAATAGAAATTGTTTCGGTGAAATGCAACCCAAATGGACCATGCTGGTGTTGGGTTTTGAGCATTCTAACACTCCTATGGTGTACATGCAACCCTATAAACCTTGGATCTATGTTTTCTCTATAATACATGCAAATAAGAACTTTCCAAGGCTTTAATCCTAACTAGCATATTATGAAGTTCTTATACTACAAAGTACTAGTTAGATGACATACCTTTTTGATGTAGCTTGATGTCTTCAAGCTTTAAGAGCTTAACCCCAATAGTGTGGAAGCCTCAAATGGAATCACAAATCACCAAAACACCTTGGAAGACTTTAGAGAATATGGATACTTGGTTCTCTCTAGTGAAATTGGCTAGCCCTTCTTAGTGTACCACACACTAATGCCCATTTCACCAACCAAGGACATCTTTATATAGTATGGAGGATTAGGGTTAAACCCTAATACCCATGACCTTTCATTTCCTAGGATCCATGGGTTAAACACTCCATGGAATATCCATGAAAGCTTAGCCCAACCTAAATGAACTTGGCCCATTCCATATATATATAAGAGTCCATATTTAATTAGTTCCTTTTGATCACTTAATTAATTATAAATTAATTCTTGATCAATACTAATTAAATAATATGATTCCATATTAATATATTAGAACTTATAATATATTAATATTAATCATAAACATACTATTCTCAAAAGATTATCCATATAAATTGTGTCGGTGAAGTGCAACCCAAATGGACCATGCCGGGTCGGGTCAAGTACATAACAAATATAGTTATGGACTTAGACATTAATCCAACAGTTGGGTCGGGTCTAGTACATACCAAATATAGTTACAGACTTAGACACCTTATCCAACAGTCTCCCACTTGGATAAGTCTGATAACTATAGTTGCAAGTATGACTTCAAGAACCGACTAGCAATCGTAGCTCTTAAAACTCTGTTGAACTATGAAGTGCCATTTTAGATAAGTGATCATATAATCCTCTGTTCTCAAGATATCAGCCGGACAAATACATGGAACAACGTCGTACTTATTGTCCATCAGTTTGTTTCCCGATTTCTGATTTGTTTGACATAGAACTAAACGGAACACATGAATTTGGTTATGACTGGGCCGAAACATAGATCAAAACAAAATCATCGAGGGGTCCAGATATCGCTTCTAATCCTCCAATGATTAAAAGGAACAGATAAACTTCGACTCATATGCTTGTCACTACTACTTGTTGAATGATATACAAAGGCACGTTTTATAACATCAAGTTACTGATGTGTTTTCGTGCAATCAATGCACAACCAAATCATAGTCAACAAGTCATATCTCTAGGTTTGAAGACTTATATGATATTACCGTCTCACGATCACTCGAGATAAATTACATGAAGTGATACAAGTGAGTGTGGGTTTAATCCAATACTCAGAACTTATGAGCACTCATGAATGTTGTAGCAACTTTTGCTACTAACACCTTAGACATCTACAAGCATAATTCATGACATTATTGATTCATACCTACTTCCAACATATGACCGACTGTGGAGAGTTTGAATAAAGTAATTATTCTGGAAGTCAAAACATGCAAAGTTTTAACAATAGTAAGCGATTGACACAAAATAGCAACACCTTACTTATAAATAAACAACAACTTTTATTTAATCATCAAATTTCAATTACATTTTACAAGTTTCAGAGATAGCTATCTAATCTGTAAAACTAATATCGTCCTTCAGAACGATGCGCCTCGCATGTTGCAAATGCCTAACCTTAGTGAGTCCCTTCGTGAGGGGATATGTTTGGTTATCTTTTGACGATACCCTGTTTGTCACGAGGAGTCCTTCTTCTATCTTGTGTATTATGAAGTGATATTTTTCTGTCAATGTGTCTGGATTTGCCATGATCTCTCGGTTCCTTGGCTAAGGTAACTGAAACATTGATGTCGGTCTGAAAGTTATCTCTGTCTGGATCTGCCATGATCTCCTGCTTGGAACTTTTCCACGTAATAGCTCCTCCATTCAGGGTAAACACCCAGCCTGACTGAGAGTGGAAGTTATCCCCGTCGGTCTGAGAGTTGGCATTGCTATACCCTACTACTCTCAAGTCATCACTCCTACCATGGGTAAGAATCCAATCCTTAGTCCTTCGCATGTACTTAAGAATGTTCTTTACCGCAGTCTAGTGAGCCTTGCAAGGGCTCCCCTGATATTTGCTTACCATGATCAAAGCAAAGGCCAGATTAGGGCGGGTACAAGTCATAGCATGCATGATCAAGCCAACAGTGGAAGCATATGGTAATCGATCATCTCAGCTATCTCAGCCTCTGTACGCGGGCTCTAAGCCTTACTTAGTTTGGCATTGCTCTGGATCGGTAAATCGCCTTTCTTGGAATTCTGCATGTTAAACCTCTTCAACACGTTGTCCAAGTAGGGACTCTGACTAATTCCAATTAGTATTTTACTCCTATCTCTCAATATCCTTATACCTAGGATATAGGTAGCTTCTCCAAGGTCCTTCATAGCGAAACACTTCCCAAGCCAGGATTTAATCTCCTGCAAAGTTGGGATGTTATTTCCTATGAGTAGTATGTCATCCACATACAGTACCAAAAAGCTAACTATACTCCCACTAGCTCTAACATATACACATGACTCATCTTCGGTTCTCGAAAAACCAAACTCTTTGACTTTCTCATTAAAACAAAGATTCCAGTTGCGAGATGCATGTTTCAATCCATAAATAGATTTCTCAAGCTTGCACACTCTATCAGGGTACTCTGCATTGACAAAACCCTCTGGCTGACTCATGTAAACATCTTTAGCCAACTTTCCATTAAGGAAAGCGGTTTTGAAATCCATTTGCCATATTTCATAATCATGAAATCCAGCAATGGCTAGCATAACCCTAATAGACTTAATCTTCGCTACTGGTAAGAAGGTTTCATAATAGTCAACTCGTTGAGTTTGAGTGAAGCCCTTCACAACCAATCGCGCCTTATAAGTGTGCACTTTCCCATCCATGTCGGTCTTCTTCTTGAAGATCCATTTTCACCCGACCGTCTTACGACCTGGTACATTGTCAACCAAGTTCCAAACATTATTGTCATACATGGACTGAATCTCACTGTCCATAGCCTCTTTCCATTTAGCTGACTCAGGGCCTACCATGACTTCCCTATAGCTGTTAGGTTCATCCAAATTTACCAGTGTACTATCACTGATAAATGTATCACGTTTCGAAGTAATATGGAAACCATAGTAATGCTTCGGTGGATTCCTAACTCTAGTGGAATGCCTCAGAGGTACAGGTTCGTCAGTTGGCTCAACAGGAGTTTCCTCCTCAAGTTGATTGCTAGGGTTTGTGGTTCCTTCACCACTTGACTCTTGAAGCTCTTCAAGGTTAATTTGCCTCCCACTATTTCTTTGGCTTATGAATTCTATCTTGCGAAAGACCCCTCTCCTTTCCACAATGACCACATTCTCATTGGGTCTGTAGAAGAGGTAACCAAAAGATTTTTGTGGGTAGCCGATGAATATACACTGCTCGCTATGAGGTTTGAGCTTGTCGTGAGTCTCACGTCTCACGAAAGCCTCGCAACCCCAAATCTTGATGTGGTCTAAAGTGGGAAATTTCCCATTCCACATCTCGTGAGGTGTTTTGGCAACCTTCTTGTTAGGGACTAGATTAAGGATATGGGTGGCAGTCTCTAAGGCATACCCCTAAAATGAGACTGGTAACGAAGCTCAACTCATCATGGAACGAACCATATCCAATAAGGTTCGATTTTGCCTCTCAACCACACCATTAAGCTATGGTGTTCTAGGAGGTATCGATTGTGAAACAATTTCACATTCCTTAAGATAGTCAATGAAATATGTACCAAGATACTCTCCACCTCGATCGGATCGAAGCATATTAATGTTCCTTCCCAACTGATTCTCCACTTCTTGTTTAAACTCCTTGAACTTTTTGAAGGTTTCTGACTTATGCTTGATTAAGTAGACAAAACCATATCCACTGTAATCATCAGTAAAAGTCACATAGAAGCGGCTAGCATACCTTGCGGCTGTTCTGAAGGGTCCACACATATTTGTGTGTATGAGGTCTAACAAACCTTCACCCTTAGCACAAGTACCAGTGAAGGGTGACTTTGTCGTTTTTCCAAGAAAACAAGACTCACAACTATCATCCGACTTTAAGTCAAATGATTCCAAGACTCCAACCTTTTGGAGTTGGCCTATGCACTTCTTATTAACATGTCCAAGACGACAATGCCACAAGGATGCTTTGTCCAAACTAGTGGAAGAATCAATATGCAACACATTGTTTCCTAGGTTTTCTACAGCCGACACACTTTCATATACACCATCACAAGGTAATGCTTTAAAATAAAGAACATTATTATAAAAAACATTATTACCACCACATTCATTATCAAATGAAAAAAGTATATCCTTGTTTGTACAAACCGTGAAAAGAAATAATATTTCTCGCCATTTCAGACGAGTAACAACAGTTATTCAAATCTAATATTAACCCACTACTCAGCAATAAAGAATAAACTTCAATCTTGGTGACTGGTGAAGCTTTCCTATTCCCCATGATCAAGTTTATCTTTCCGTGCTCCACATCCTCACTTCTTCTTAGGCCCTGCAAATCAGAACATATATGAATACCACAACCTATATTGAGGACCTAAGAATTAGTATGCGGTGAGTTATTAGACAATATAGTGTAAATACCTGCATAGGTAGGTTTAATCTTCCCATCCTTAACATCTTGCAGGTACTTGGGGCAGTTTCGTTTCCAGTGCCCCTTATCATGACAATAGAAGCATTCAGCTTCTTTTGGGTTGGAAGAAGGAGTGACAGAACCACCTTTGGTTCCACTCGAAGAGGAGCCACCAAGAGAATTTCCCTTGGTACCCTTCGAAGGGGTCTTCCTCTTTTTCCCTCTACCTTGCCCGTCTTCTAGAACAGGGCGGTGTTAGGAGGAGGAGTAGTAACAACTGATTTACTTTTGAGACCACTTTTAGCGGTCTTCAAAATTACTTGAAGCTTGCTGAGTGTGACCTCCTCCTTGTTCATATGATAGGTCATTAAGATCATAATGTGACATCCCCATTTTCACGGCCACAAAAGACCGATTTTGTTTATGCTTTGTTTAAAAATCAGAGTAACATTTTAAATAAAAGTGTTGCGGAATTTGTCCCAAAACAAAATATGATAAAGATTTATCAAAAGCATTTCCATAGAAATGTATTTCATTAAAAAGACTCGGGATGTCATGTTCGATACAGATCATAACCATAAACAATACATCATAGGCCTTACTACATTATTCTGTATTTACAGGCCTAAAATCCCTTAATCTCTCATCCTAAGACATCACATCTATGCTCATGCGCCACTACGTGTAATATAAGAAACTGAGTGGGTCAGGCTTGGGAGCTTGGTGAGCACATAGGGTTTCCAACCCACAATAAATAAGTTTATTAGCTTTATCAAACCAAACAAACCCGATTACCCGTTCCCGTTATCCTCACTTTACGTCCCTAAAGCATCTAACACAAGGGACCTAGTCTAAGGACTATCATCGGGATGGACACTACTGCTAAGGGGATTCCTCAGCAATAAATGTCCTTAAGGCAGCCATGTGGGGGATGGATTACACCTGGTGAGCACACAGTTCAAATAAACACATAGTTCAAATAAACACCAACAGGTTGCGAGCATGCTAGTGTTCCACTGGACTGTCTAGAATAGACTGTGGTCGTCATCTATACTCCGCTACATGACTGGATCATCAATAACATCTATAACGAGGCCTCTCATTATTTCATTTTATCACACAGCAACTAATACATCTACCCATGTTTTTTCCCAACATTTTCGTAGGTATAAAATACATATACAGTTTAAATCATTTAAAACATGTATAAAACGTTCATCCAGCATAGATAGCAAGTATTCAGATAATATGCACACATAGCACGTAATTTATATAAAATACTTCATATCTATGTGTAAGCTGAAAGTAACTATGCACTCACCTGAAAGGTGGTGATTCAGCACTCGGACAGCGCTTCAATACTCTCAAAACAATTTTCCTTCGATAAAACCTAGTACCAATACTACTAGGGTTTAGTCTAACGATAATCGCGACAAATTAATAGTCTGACTATTATTATTATTATATAAGCGTTAAATAACACTCAATATAACTCATAATAATAGCCCAAATAATTATTTTAAGGACCTAATAACATTACTATAATTATTTGAAAGCTATATTAAAAGTTGCGTAAGCGTAGCTCACTTACAACGGATTTTAAAGAAAATCGGGATTTATATGGAGCAGCGTTTCGAAACCGAAAGACACTTTTTCTCGGGACTCTGGGAGCCTTGGGGCTTCCCTCGGGAGCTAAGGGATTTTTCCTAGGGTTTAGGGGTGGTTTGGAACCTTAGAGAGAGAAAGATTTTAGAGAGAGAAGGGTTTTTGTGTGTTTTTCTTCGGCAGCTCTCGCAGCCTATTTATAGGTGCAAGCCCTCGGTCGTACGATGGGCGTACAACAACACTATGCGAGGCGTAGTTCGCATAAGCTTGCCGGGAGGATCCAGCTGGCTTGCACTCGGTCTCGGACGGATAAGGGCGAGGGTATGCGGGGTGTACCGACTTCTGATGCGGGGCGTATGCGAGGGCGACGTGGCGATCATCGGATGCGAGGCTAGATCAGCGATGGATGGAGTAGATCGCGCCACGTCATCAGATTTGCAACAGGCTTCGTAATTTCATGCTTCAACTTTAAAAATTCGTAAATTTCGCGTACGAGCTCCGTTTTCGACATTCTTTATATCCACGCGAAGGTGGGAACGTACTCTACAACTTTCGTTTAGACTCTGTCGGCTAATTTTGGCTCCATTTTAAAAGTTATATTATTAACAGGCCGGGACAGGATTGGTCCATTAAATTCTCATAACTTCTTCATCCGACATCTGTTTTTGCCCATCTTTTTCTCGTTACGCTACGCTTAACGAGATCTACGATTCTCGTTCAGGTCATGTCGACTAAAAACCGCTCGATCTAACATTCGAATTTCGGGTTGTACACTACTAATCTGAAACTTCGAAAAATCATAACTTCCTCATACGAAGTCAGATTTGGGTGTTCTTTTTATCGACGCTCTTAGTTTAACATATTCTACAACTTTCGTTTAAATTCGCTAAGGCTAAATCTCCTTCTATCGTAAATTCAACGGGTCATAACTTTTTCGTTATAACTCGGATTTCGGCGTTCTTTATATCCCCGGAATCCTTGTTTCGACCACTACAACTTTTTATAAAGATATCGGGCTTATCTTACACTTTAATTTTGATGCTTATTTTTATTCTTTATTAATTATACATTTATAATTAAACAATAAGCACATAAATACACATAATTCACATAATACTCAAATATTTCATCTTTATTACTTCAAAAAGAGTTACAAGAGTTGACCTAGACTATTACATTGTCAAAAATGATTAGCCCTGAAACCCGGGTGTTACAATTCTCTCCCCCTTAGGATGATTCCGTCCCGGAATCATGCATCAGCAAACAGATGTGGATAGAAACTCATCATGTCATCCTCTGTTTCCCAAGTGAGATTCGACCCATTCGAATGTTTCCATCGGACTAGCACTAAGTCGACCATCTTGCGTCGTAACTTCTTAGTCTTACGGTCAACAATTGCCCTAGGCTCTTCGATCAGCCTTTTATTCGCATCCATCCTTAACTCTGAGATTGGAATTATGTCGGGAACTTATCGCATGAATTTCCTCAAATAACACACATGGAAGGTGTTATGTATACCATCGAGTTCTTCGGGCAATTCCAGCTTGTAAGCTTGGTTACCAATCATCTGAAGAACTTTGAACGGCCCAATAAACCTTGGACTCAACTTCCCTCGTTTCCCGAATCATATAAGTCCCTTCCACGGTGAGACTTTAAGCAAAACCGAATCCCCAACTTCGAAGGTCATCGATCGTCTTTTCTTGTCAGCATAGCTCTTCTGACGATCCTGAGCTGCTAACATCCTTTCCCTAATCACCTTTAGTTTCTCAGCAGTTTCATGGACTATCTCGGGGCCCATAAACTGTTTCTCTCCGGCTTCAAGCCAAAAAGACGGTCTACGACACTTCTATCTGTACAAGGCTTGATAAGGTGCCATCTTGATGCTCGAGTGGAAACTGTTGTTGTAGGAGAATTCTACCAAAGGAAAGTGCTCGTCCCAATTCCCTTGGAATTCGAGGGTACATGCTCTCAGCATATCTTCTAGTGTCTGAATCGTTCTTTCGTTCTGACCATCAGTTTGCGGATGGTAAGCAGTACTCAAATACAACTATGTACCCAACTCCTCTTGTAGACTCCTCCAAAACCTCAACGTGAAACGACTATCATGATCTGATACAATTATAAGAGGAACACCATGAAGTCTTACAATTTTCCTTAACGTAAGCATTTGTGAGCTTATCCATAGACCACTTCTCGTTGGCTGCTATGAAGTGTGCACTCTTGGTGAAACGATCCACGACCACCCAAATCATGTCGTGACCGCTCTTTGTTCTAGGCAGTTTGGTCACAAAATCTATGGTGATGTCTTCCCATTTACCCATGGGTATAGGCACAGGTTCCAAACTCCCATACGATTTCTGATGTTGTGCCTTAACTCTCGCACATGTTACACACTCGGCCACATACTTCGCAACATCGAGCTTCATCGTCGGCCACCAGTAGTAGGGTTTTAAGTCCCTATACATTTTAGTGCTATCGGGATGAATTGAGTACATGGTATTGTGTGCTTCTTCCATCATAAGATCTCTTATTCTTCCCGTCTTAGGTACCCAAATCCGATCTTGGAATACCTTCAATCCTTGACTGTTTGTACCGAACACTAACGTTTTGCCCAAACGTTCTTCTCTTCGGTCATTCTTCTCTAAAGCTTCCTCTTGGGCTTTCTTGATACTTTCCACAATCGTCGAGACGACTTCAATTCTCAACGCTCTTGGACTTTTCCTTTCAAGGTAGACTTTCCGACTGAGAGCATCAGCGACAACATTTGTTTTACCGGGGTGGTAAAGTATCTCACAGTCGTAGTCCTTAAGTAACTCTAGCCAGCGTCGTTGCCTCATGTTCAATTCTTTTTGATTAAAGAGATACTGAAGACTCTTATGATCAGTGAAAAGCTTGCACTTCGTGCCGTAGAGGTAATGCCTCCATATCTTTAAAGCGAAAACTACCGATGCCAACTCTAAATCGTGAGTGGGGTAGTTCTTTTTGTGCTCTTTCAATTGTCGAGATGCATATGCTATCACCTTTTCTCTCTGGGTTAGAATACAACCCAACCCGACTCCAGATGCGTCACTATATACCGCGAAGTCTTCAACTCCATCGAGTAGAGAAAGTATCGATACTTCACATAACTTCTTCTTTAGCTTCTCGAATGCCTCATTGTGTTTCTCACTCCACGTATACGTAGCTCCTTTGTGGGTCAAAGTTGTCAATAGAGCATCTATCAAAGAAAAACCTCAGATAAATCATCGATAATATCTGGCTAATCCTAGAAAGCTTCAGATCTCCGTAGGACTCTTTGGACGTTCCCACTTCATTACAGCTTCGATTTTGCAGGGTTAACCGTTATCCCTTCTTGGTTAACAACGTGACCCAAGAACTGGACTTCTTGATGGGTTTTAGCCATATGAACATTCCTATGTGCACATACAAACCCTAATGCTTGGATCTAGGTTTCTCTAATTGAACATGCATTGAATCCAAGACTTTTGAACAATAGATATAGGTAATAACATAAGAAAAACAGATCTAGAAGATTACCTTAAGTTTCTTGCTTGAATCTTCTTGTCCTTAGAGCTTAGAGTCACAATTGTCACTCCTCTAATGGCTTACAAACACCAACTTAGCAAGAGGATGATTAGAGAGAGAGGGGAGGGAGCAAGAAATCGGCCAGGGTTCTTCCAAAGGCAAGAGTGCCGATTTCATTGGCCCCTTGGGTCTATTTATACCTATAAAGGCTCCTAGGGTTTCACCCTTAAACCCTAATTGGATAACTTAGGCCCTAAGCAATCCAATTCCCCTTATGATAAGCCTTGGATGATTTCTAGGTCTATCCAAAGCCCTAAAACCGTCCATCCCTTATCCTTAAGGGATTACAGCCCAAAGTACAACTTTCATACAATTGACAGTTTATGCCCTTTTATTCAATTAATCTCTTTAAGTCACCAAATTAATTCCTAATTAATTTATGACTTATATTAAAAAAATACAATATTATTATTACTTATATTATTCTCATAATATATAAATAATATTTATTCTCTAATCATAGATCATCCTGTCAAGTTGCTATGGTGAAGGCAACCCAAAAGGACCATGCACAATCGGGTCAAATACTTGCCTAATATAGTTGCTGCCTTAGACACTATTCCAACAGTCTCCCACTTGGATAAGTCTAGTAACTATATACAAGTATAATCCGATTAGCAATCGTAGCTCTCAAAGACGCTGTCAAACTCTGATCTTATCAATCTTGTCCTTTAGATAAGTAATCGTACAGTCCTCTGTTTAGATATCATGCTGACAATTCTATGGAACCAATTTTTCCAGCAATTGGTTTCTCGATCTCAAATTTATTCGACATAGAACTTAATCGAACACATCAATTCAGTTCTGACCAGGCTCGGCACATAAGTCAAATCAAATCATCGAGCGGCCGAGATATTGCTTTTACCCTCTTAGGATAAAAGTAACAGATAAACTTCGACTTATATGCATTTACTTATTCATCAACCAACTATACACAACAATGCGTTTTATAACATCAAGTTACTGATGCGGTTTCGCATTATCAATGTACAACCAATTAACAAATAACAAACCATATATCTAGGTTTTAAGACCATATGATATTATCGTCTTGCGATCACCCTATTTATCATATTCCATAAGGTGATTCCAGCAAGCGCGGGTTTGTTCCAATGCTCAAAACTAGTTTATAAGCACTCATGAACGTTGCAACAAACTTTTGCTATGTCTAATACCATTTAGACAATCTACACACCAATTCATGACAATCTTCATTCATACCTACTCCCAACATATGAACGATTGTGGATTGTTTGAATAATTCGATTATTCTTAATAAACTCAATTATTCTGGAAGTCAAAACATGCAAAGTGAAACAATAGCTAAACAATCAACATAAGACAGTAACATTACTCATAGATAATACTCTTTTAGTTAATAATTAAATGTTAATTACATTTATCTATTACACGTTTCTAATACTATCTAATCTATACTAATATCATCCTTCAGCCTAATACTCCTAGCATGCTGCAAGTGCTTAACCCTGGTTAGTCCCTTCGTAAGCGGATCTGCTGGGTTATCTTCTGATGATATCCTCTTAACCACAAGTTGTCCTTCTTCTAATTGATGTCTAATAAAGTGATATTTCTGTCGATATGTCTAGATCTACCATGATCCCTCGGTTCCTTGGTCAAGGCAACCGCTCCTTCATTATCACAGAAAATTTCCATGGGCTCCTTTATGGCAGGTACAACTCCAAGATCACCGATGAAGTTCTTCAACCATATTGCCTCCTTCGACGCTTCGCTCGCTGCAATGTACTCTGATTCGCACGTTGAATCAGCTACGGTTTCCTGCTTGTAACTTTTCCAAGTCACTGATCCTCCATTCAGGGTAAAGACCCAACCCAACTGCGAACGGTAGTTTTCCCTGTCGGTCTGAAAGCTGGCATCACTAAACCCTCGCACCTTCAAGTCATCACTCCCTCCAAGGACTAAAAACCATTCCTTCGTCCTCCGAAAGTACTTAAGGATATTCTTGACCGCAATCCAATGGGATCTGCTAGGGTTCCCTTGATATCTACTAACCATGCTCAAAGCAAAGGCTACATCAGGGCGAGTACAAGTCATAGCGTACATGATTGAGCCAACTGTGGAAGCGTATGGAACTCGGCTCATTTATGCTATTTCAGCTTCGGTACTCGGACTTTGAGTCTTACTCAACTTGGCATTACTTTGTATCGGTAATTCTCCCTTCTTCGAGTTTTCCATACTAAAACGTTTCACTAATTTATCTAAGTAAGTGTTCTGACTAAGTCCTATTAGTCTCTTACTTCGTTCTCTCACTATCCTTATTCCCAGAATATAAGAAGTCTCTCTGAGGTCCTTCATAGCGAAGCACTTCCCGAGCCAGGACTTAACCTCCTGCAGAGTCGGGACGTCGTTTCCTATGAGTAGTATGTCGTCGACATACAAAACGAGGAAGCTTACTATACTCCCACTGGCTTTGAAATATACACATGATTCATCTTCGCTTCGTACAAATCCAAACTCTTTGACTTTCTCGTCGAAGCAAAGATTCCATCTGCGAGACGCTTGCTTAAGTCCATAAATGGACTTCTCAAGGTTACACACTCTATTCGGATGCTTCGGATCAACAAAACCCTCTGGCTGAGCCATGTAAACATCCTCAGCCAACTTCCCATTAAGGAAAGCGGTCTTGACATCCATTTGCCAAATCTCATAATCATGAAATGTGGCAATTTATAGCATCACTCTAATAGATTTTATCTTAGCAACCGGTGAGAAGGTCTCATCATAGTCAACTCCGAGAGTTTGAGTAAAGCCCTTCGCAACCAATCGCGCCTTATATGTGTGTACGTTTCCATCCACGTTGGTCAACTTCTTGAAGATCCATTTGCACCCAACGGTCTTACGTCCGGGCACATTATCAACCAAATTCCAAACTTGGTTATCATGCATGGATTGGATCTCACTGTCCATTGCCTCTTTCCATTTCGTAAACTTCGGGCCTGCCATGGCTTCCTTATAGCTATTAGATTCATCTAGATTTATTAGTGTACCATCACTAATATACGTGTCCCCTTCGGTAGTAATATGAAAACCAAAAAACTAGGGTTGAACTCTAACTCTTTCGGAACGTCTAATAGGTAATGACTCGTCAATCGGTTCAACCGGAGTTTCCTCCTCGGGTTGAGTGCCAGCGGTAGAGGTTCCTTGATCAATCGACTCTTGAATCTCTTCAAGCTCGATTAGCCTCCCACTGTCTCCTTGGCTTATGAGTTCTCGCTCTCGGAAAACTCCTCTCCTCGCAACGAAGACAACATTGTCCTTCGGTCTATAGAAGAGATATCCAAAGGATTTCTGCGGGTAGCCGATGAAAATACATCGCTCACTACGAGGTTCGAGCTTGTCGTGAGTATCTCGTCTTACGAAAGCCTCACAACCCCAAACCTTGATATGTGCTAATGAGGGAGCTTTCCCTGTCCACATCTCGTGAGGTGTTTTGGCAACCTTCTTAGTAGGGACTCGGTTAAGGATATGGGCGGCAGTCTCTAAGGCATACCCCCAGAATGAGATAGGTAGTGAAGCACGACTCATCATAGAGCGGACCATGTCTAGCAATGTTCGATTACGCCTTTCTGCCACACCATTCAACCGTGGTGTCCTGGGTGGCATCAATTGTGAAACTATTCCACACTCCTTGAGATAGTCGTGGAATTCAAGACTTAGGTACTCTCCTCCTCGATCGGATTGAAGCATCTTGATTTTCCTGCCCAATTGATTCTCCACTTCATTCTTGAACTCTTTGAACTTTTCAAACGTTTCTGACTTTTTCTTGATTAAGTAGATATACCCATACCTACTATAGTCATCGGTAAAAGTCACATAGAAGCAATTTCCATCCTTCGTGGTTGATCTAAAGGGTCCACATACATCGGTATGTATGAGGTACAATAAACCCTCACCCCTTTCACATGTACTAGTGAAGGGTGACTTGGTCATCTTTCCAAGTAAATAAGACTCGCATGTGTCATCTTCCATAAGGTCGAATGACTCCAACACTCCATCCTTTTGGAGTTGGGCTGTGCGTTTCTTGTTGACATGTCCAAGACGACAATGCCACAAGGATGCTTTATCCATACTATTGGAAGAATCCATGCACAAATCATCATTTCCTAGGTTATCTACAATCATAACAGTTTCATAAATTCCATTACATGGCCTTGCTTCAAAATATAGGACACCATTTAGATATGCATAAATTGAACCATTCTCATTATTAAAAGAAAATCTAAATCCTTGTCTAAACAAACCATGAAACAAAATGATGTTTTTTGCCATTTCTGGCGAGTAGCAACAATTATTCAAATCTAAACATAAACCATTACTAAGCACTAAAGAATACACTCCAATCTTGGTCAAAGGCGACGATCTTCTGTTCCCCATGATTAGATTTATTCTTCCATGCTCCACATCCCTATTTCTTCTTAGTCCCTGCAATTCAGAACAAATGTGGTAACCACACCCGGTATCTAGTACCCAAGAAATAGCATGAGATGAATCATTAGATTTAATTGTGTATATACCTGCGAAAGACGACTTGATATTTCCTTCCCTGATGGCTTGCAGGTATTCTGGGCAGCTTCTATTCCAATGCTCTATTTTGTGGCAATGGTGACACTCTGCCTCCTTTGGGTTAGGGTTAGGCTTAGCAGGATCAACTTTGGTCCCACTAGAAGAGGAACCATCTCGGGACTTTCCCTTGCGGTAGCTCTTAGACGGAGCCTTCCTCTTCTTACTCCTACCTTGCCCAATTGCCAAAACAGGAGCAACTGGTGGATTGGGAGTTGGTGCAACAGACTTGTCCTTGAGGTTGCTCTCAACAACCCTAAGGAGACCTTGGAGCTTACTTAGGGTGACCTCTTCTTTGTTCATGTGGTAGGTCATCCTAAATTGATTGTAACACGGAGGCAAGGAGTGAAGCACCATGTCGATAGCCAAGTCTTCCCCAAAGTCAACATTTAACTTGTGAAGACGATCAACATACCTTTGCATCTTTTGCAGGTGCACGGTTAGAGATTCTCCATGACCCATTTTAGCGGAGATCATGTTAGTGAAGATCTCGTAAAGTTCCTGCCTCACGTTTTGATGGTATCTCTCCAACAAGTCTTGGTGCATTTCGTACGGATACATGTCCTCATAGGACTTTTGGAATTCGGCGTTCATTGTGGCTATCATGATGCAATGAACCTTCGTCGCATCACGTTCATGAGTCTCAAAAGCAATCATTTTAGCCGGAGTAGCGATTTCTGGGTTGATCTTCTCGAGCTTCTCATCGAGGACATACTCCTTGTCCTCGTAGCGAGCAATCGTGCGAATGTATCTTATCCATTCGCTAAAGTTTGTCCCATCGAAAGTCACCTTTTGGCAAAGGCTCATCAGTGTGAACGAGCTAGCAGAAGCGTTGTTCGCGTTCGACATCTACAAATAGAAAGGACAAAGATAGATTAGAATTTGAATCCCTAATTATCACCCAATAAGAAAAATTAGGGCTAGGATCCAACAACAATATTTACATATTAGAAAAAGGATGCCGTAATCTAACATGCAAACAATTTGAAGGTAAGTGAACGACGATTCACTAATTCTCCACCATGAAAACATAACTTTAAGTTCTAAATGTATTGAGAATTCCTAGGTTTGGATGAAATTCGTTGAACTTTTCAATGGCATCTTTAAATCTCGATATGCCCCTCTCGTTTGTGACTGGGATAGAGAGGATCACAAAGTGGGTGTGAATTACAATGCAAATTTACACGGTGCCTTCATTGTAACAATCACCTATTCGATTTGCCGGTAAAGCACACACGCTCCACCAAACTATGATAAACAATGAATCACCCTTTGCCACCTATGCTTAGAACCAATTAGTGTGCCGGTAAACCAAACACGCTCCACTAACTTCTTAGCAAGGGTGCAAAGTGTAATTTCATGGGATTGCATCAATTCACTTTTCCTAAAGTAACTAGGATTGAGAATTTTTAAAAACATGTATTTACTTTGTATTTCATATTATACTTTTAATGAGGAGATGAGGTTTCCCCATCCTACCCGTTCGGCTAACGACCCTCCACCAATTAAGCAAGTGGTGGGTGTGAGTGTACACCCATTAAGCGCCATTTTATAGGCCGCAACCTTATACCCACCTTATAGACCGGCTTCGTGAATGAGGCCTACTAACGGTAAGACTAGCATTTCATTTATACATATACATATATATATATATATATATATATATTAATCTTGTAATAATATATTAGTATAAGGTTGAATTTTAAACTTGTAAAATTCTACGGTTTGAAATTTAAATTGTCTAAATTAAACTTTTAATCACAAAACATAAATTTCAAAACTTGAGGGCAAGTTTTAAACTTTTCAAAAGATAGGAGATCAAATAACAAATAATCCAAATTAACATTTAATCACATAATTATCCATATTTGATTTATTTAATTATTTCGTGCAAAACAATTTACTAATTTAATTAAAATAATTAATCAATTATCACATAAGGAAATTAAGATTCAATTAATTGATAAATATCTTCAATTAGGTCAAGAATATACTCAAATATATATTAAAATCGGATTTATATTGACCTATTAAGATTAAGGTAAGTATCCAAAAGATAAACAGCAAGAAATCCCGAAATTAGCTCTTTCTGACGCTCGAACTCGCCGAGTACCACAATGGACTCGCCGAGTTAAGGCCTACTCGCCGAGTTCATCAGGCAGAACGAAAAAAAATCGAATTTTGCAAGCAACAATCAAGCAACCAATGCATCAATTCAATAGAAACCAATCAAGGCTCTGATACCACTGATGGGTTTTAGCCATATGAACATTCCTATGTGCACATACAAACCCTAATGCTTGGATCTAGGTTTCTCTAATTGAACATGCATTGAATCCATAACTTTTGAACAATAGATCTAGGTAATAACATAAGAAAAACAAATCTAGAAGATTACCTTAAGTTGCTTGCTTGAATCTTCTTGTCCTTGGAGCTTAGAGTCACAATTGTCACTCCTCTAATGGCTTAAAAACACCAACTTAGCAAGAGGATGATTAGAGAGAGAGGGGAGGGAGCAAGAAATCGGCCAGGGTTCTTCCAAAGGCAAGAGTGCCGATTTCATTGGCCCCTTGGGTCTATTTATACCTATAAGGCTCCTAGGGTTTCACCCTTAAACCCTAATTGGATAACTTAGGCCCTAAGCAATCCAATTCCCCTTATGATAAGCCTTGGACAATTTCTAGGTCTATCCAAAGCCCTAAAACCGTCCATCCCTTATCCTTAAGGGATTACAGCCCAAAGTACAACTATCATACAATTGACAATTTATGCCCTTTTATTCAATTAATCTCTTTAAGTCACCAAATTAATTCCTAATTAATTTATGACTTATATTAATTAAATAAAAATATTATTATTCCTTATATTATTCTCATAATATATAAATAATATTTCTTCTCTCATTATAAATCATCCTGTCAAGTTGCTATGGTGAAGGCAACCCAAAAGGACCATGCACAATTGGGTCAAATACTTGCCTAATATAGTTGCTGCCTTAGACACTATTCCAACACTTCTCGTATCCAAAAGTCACACTTGGAGAACTTAGCGTAAAGCTTCTCTTTTTTTAACACTTCCAACACTTCACGTAGATGCTTGCCATGCTCCTCTTGGCCCTTCAAGTAGATCAGAATGTCGTCAATGAACACTATCACAGATTTATCGAGAAATAGTTTACAAACCCTATTCATCAAATCCATGAATGCTGCTGGAGCATTGGTTAGTCCAAACGACATAACCAAGAATTCGTAGTGTCCATATCTCTTTCTGAATGCAGTCTTCTCAATATCCTGATCTATCACTTTCAGCTGATGATATCCTGACCTAAGATCGATCTTTGAGAAGTAGCTCGAACCTTGCAGCTGATCGAATAGGTCATCAATTCCTCAGCAATGGATACTTGTTCTTCACCGTTTCCTTATTCAGCTCTCCGTAGTCTATGCACATCCTCATGCTTCCATCCTTCTTCTTCACGAATAACACCGGAGCTCCCCAGGGTGATGAACTAGGTTGCATGAAACCGTTGTCCAACAGCTCCTGAAGTTGCATCATAAGCTCCTTCATCTCCGTCGGTGCTAATCGGCAAGGTGCTTTTGCTATCGGTGTTGTACCTGGTAACAAGTCTATCCGAAACTCCACTTGCCTATCATGTGGTAATCCGGGAAGATCTTTGGGAAAGACTTCCGGATAATCGCACACAATCGGTATATTCTGCACCTCTTTCTTTTCCTTCTTAGCATCGATTACGAATGCCAAGTATGATGCACATCCTTTGGACAAACATTTCCTGGCTTTCATCAGGGAGATGATTCCAGAATTCACTCTGTGTTTGTCCCCGTACACCATAAATGATTCCTTTCTGGGTGGGTTTACCCTTACTATCTTCTTTCGGCATAATATCTCGGCATCGTTGGCACTAAGCCAATCCATACCCAAAACGATGTTGAAACCGTTTAACTCTATGGGTAATAGCTCCTCATGGAATTTGTTTCCGTTTAGGTTGATGACTAAGTTCTTAATACGATTACTAACAGGTACGAATTTGCCACTGGCAACTTCTACAATTAGGGCATTATCAAGTTTTTCTACAGGCAATGCTAATTTCCCACCAAATCTGTGCGATACAAAGGAATAGTTGGCTCCGGAATCAAATAGTATATTGGCAGGCAAACCATTTACAAGAAAGGTACCTGAAGCGACATCTGCCGCCTCCTTCGCAGCCTCGAGCGTCATCTGGAAGGCTCTCGCCTTCAGCTTCGGTGGTATGTTGGGCCTTCCCGCATCTTTCTTCTTTGGGCAATCCTTAGCAATATGCCTTTCTTCACGGCACTCGTAGCACACCCTCTTGTTGATGGTGCACTCATTGGCATAGTTCCCCGTTTTCCCACACTTGTAGCAGGTTACTTCCTCGCTACATTTTCCCGGGTGCTTCTTCTTGCACGTCGCACACCAATTCAACTCATTTCCTCCTCCCCCGAGCTTCTTTGAATCGAACTTGCTCTTCTTTTTGTTGGGTTTAGCAGACCCTTCAAATTTCCTATTCTCGCCAACCTCAACTTTGCTGGCAGCTCTTCCCTTAATCATATTCTCCACAGACTTGGCAGCCCGGATAGCCGCCTCCAGAGTATGTGCATGACGCACTGGCACTGCGTACTCCCATGGAAGTCCCTTTGCGTACTTATCGATTTTCGTCGGCTCATCTGGAACAAGACACAAGGCAAACTCCATCTTTTCTGTGAAGTTGTTCGTGTATTCATCGATTGACATGCTTCACTTCTTTAGGGTTAGGAACTGGTTCTCTAGCTCGAGCAGGTTTTGAGCTGAGCAGTACTTTCGTTTGAATTGCACCAGAAATTCTGCCCATGTCAATTGCAGGGGCTCATTGGGGCTTAAAGTCTTCCCCAAGGTATTCCACCAACGTACAGCGCCTCCTCGAAACTGACGCACTGCAAACGTGGTCTGTAGTTTTCCTCTGCAACCGCACGTCATGAAGGCTAACTCCATCTCCGAGATCCAATCCATGACCCCGATCGGATCTTCCTTTCCCGTGAAAGTCGATTGCTTGCAAGCCAGAAAATCCTTGTACTTGCATCCATTTCTCTCGACTCCTTCATCTTGGTTGTTTTGTTAAACTATTGGTGGGTTGACTTGACCAACGGTTCCACTATAGTCTCCCTCCTCAGTCTGCCCTTCGTTCAACTCGGGCTGTTCAATCTGAATAGTCGCTTCCTCTCGATTTTGCTGGAGCAAACATATGGTTTCCTCCATTTGACGATCCAACATCGCTGGATCATCGCTTGCACTCCGGCCATCGATATTGGCTTAGCAGCGGCTTCCACAACCGGTGTTTGCTCAATTACTGGGGGTTGGTTTCTGTTCCCATTTGCATTCACGTTTCTGCTACGGGTCCTTTCCATCTTGATCTATACACCGAATAAGGTGAATTTAGATCTTTTATTTAGGAATGATGTTCAAATCATCCTTATCTCTCCGAAACGTTTACATGCCAGTTCAAATATCGTAGTCGTACGTTTAGAATCCTAAACACATAAGGTTTCCAGATCCGGTCGGCAACAGACCATAGATCCAAAAAAATAATAACATGTCACACACAAATCATTTAGCACATAAAAGCATTTTATGCATAATTCCTAAGATAAGCTAGTGCTCACACCTCACAATCATCGCTTAGCATTCTAAGTTTAAGTCTAGAAATCCTACAAATTCCTAGTTCGCTTAAACTAATGCTCTGATACCAACTGTGACATCCCTATTTTCACGGCCAGAAAAGACCGATTTTGTTTATGCTTCATTTAAAAATCAGAGTAACATTTTAAATAAAAGTGTTACGGAATTTGTCCTAAAACAAAATATGATAAAGATTTATCAAAAGCATTTCCATAGAAATGTATTTCATTAAAAAGACTCGGGATATCATGTTCGATACAGATCATAACCATAAACAATACATCATAGGCCTTACTACATTATTCTGTACTTACAGGCCTAAAATCCCTTAATCTCTCATCCCAAGACATCACATCTATGCTCATGCGCCACTACCTGTAATACAAGAAACTGAGTGGGTCAGACTTGGGAGCCTGGTGAGCACATAGGGTTTTCAACCCACAATAAATAAGTTTATTAGCTTTATCAAACCAAACAAACCCGATTACCTGTTCTCGTTATCCTCACTTTACGTCCCTAAAACATATAACACAAGGGACCTAGTCTAAGCACTATCATTGGGATGGACACTACTGCTAAGGGGATTCCTCAGCAATAAATGTCCTTAAGGCAACCATGAGGGGGATGGAGTACACCTGGTGAGCACACAGTTCAAATAAACACCTACAGGTTGCGAGCCTACTAGTGTTCCACTGGACTGTCTAAAATAGTCTGTGGTCGTCATCTATACTCCGCTAGATGATTGGATCATCAATAACATCTATAACGAGGCCTCTCATTATTTCATTTTATCACACAACAACTAATACATCTACCCATGTTTTATCCCAACGTTTTCGTAGGTATAAAATACATATACAGTTTAAATCATTGAAAACATATATAAAATGTTCATCCAACATAGATAGCAAGTATTCAGATAATATGCACACATATCACATAATTTATATAAAATACTTCATATCTATGTGTAAGCTGAAAGTAACTATGCACTCACCTAAAAGGTGGTGACTCAGCACTCGGACAACGCTTCGATACTCTCAAAACAATTTTCCTTCGATAAAACCTAGTACCAATACTAATAGGGTTTAGTCTAACGATAACCGCGACAAATTAATAGTCTGAGAATTATTGTTATTATATAAGCGTTAAATAACACTCAATATAACTCATAATAATAGCCCAAATAATTATTTTAAGGACCTAATAACATTACTATAATTATTTGAAAGCTATATTAAAAGTTGCCTAAGCGTAGCTCACTTACAACGGGTTTTAAAGAAAATCGGGATTTATTTGGAGCAACGTTTTGAAACCGAAAGACACTTTTTCTCGGGACTCGGGGAGCCTCGGGGCTTCCCTCGGGAGCTAAGGGATTTTTCCTAGGGTTTAGGGGTGGTTTGGAACCTTAGAGAGAGAAAGATTCTAGAGAGAGAAGGGTTTTTGTGTGTTTTTCTTCGGCAACTCTTGCAGCCTATTTATAGGTGCGAGCCCTCGGTCGTACGATGGGCATACAACAACACTACACGGGGCGTAGTTCGGATAAGCTTGCCAGGAGGATCCAGCTGGCTCGCACTCGGTATCGGACGGATAAGGGCGAGGGTATGCGAGGCGTACCAACTTCGGACGTGGGGCATATGCGAGGGTGACGTGGCGATCATCGGATGCGAGGCTAGATCAGCGATGGACGAACTAGATCGCGCCACGTCATCGGATTTGCAACAGGCTTCGCAATTTCATGCTTCAACTTTAAAAATTCGTAACTTTCGTGTACATGATCCGTTTTCGTCGTTATTTATATCCACGCGAAGGTGGGAACGTACTCTACAACTTTCGTTTAGACTCCGTCGGCTAATTTTGGCTCTATTTTAAAATTTGTATTATTAACAAGCTGGGACAGGATTGGTCCGTTAAATTCTCATAACTTCTTCATCCGACGTCTGTTTTCGCCCATATTTTTCTCGTTACGCTACTCTTAACGAGATCTTCGATTCTCGTTCAGGTCGTGTGGGCTAAAAACCACTCGATCTAACATTCGAATTTCGGGCTGTACACTGCAAATCCGAAACTTCGAAAAACCGTAACTTCCTCATACGAAGTCAGATTTGGGCATTCTTTTTATCGACGCTCTTAGTTTAACATATTCTACGACTTTCATTTAGATCGGTAAGGCTAAATATCGCTCTATCGTAAATTCTCTATTTACGCTTTCCGATATCGTGCCGGTTCTATCGCGAAGCTTCAACGGGTCATAACTTCTTCGTTATAACTCGGATTTCGGCGTTCTTTATATCCCCGAAATCCTTGTTTCGACCACTACAACTTTATATAAAGATATCGGGCTTATATCACACTTAAATTTTGACGCTTATTTTTATTCTTTATTAATTATACATTTATAATTAAATAATAAGCACATAAATACACATAATTCACATAATACTCAAATATTCCATCTTTATTACTTCAAAAAGATTTACAAGAGTTGACCTAGACTATTACATTGTCAAAAATGCTTAGCCCTGAAACCCGGGCGTTACACATAACAAGTAGGTAAGGAGTGCAATATGATGTCAATAGCCAACTCCTCAGGGAAGTTCACATTCAACTTCAGCAAACGGTCCACAAACCTTTTCATTTACTGCATGTGGCCCGTGATGGGTTCACCATCGTTCATTCGGGTTGTTATCATGGAAGAGATGATTTCACACCTCTCTTGACGAGCACTCTGATGGTATCTTTCCATCAGGTCCATGTGCATCTCAAAAGGGTAAAAGTCCTCATAGGACTTTTGGAGTTCAGCTGTCATTGTGGCCAACATGATACATGCCAACTTGGTGACATCTCTCTCATGAGTCCTAAAGTCAGCGATTTCCTGTGGAGTAGCAGTAGGCTCATCAATTTTCTTCAGCTCCTTGTCGAGGACATATTCCTTGTCCTCATAACGTGTGACCATCCTAATGTTCCTGATCCAATCATTAAAGTTTGAACCATCAATGATGACTCTCCCACAAAGGTTCATGAGAGAGAAGGAGCCGGTAGGGATTGATCCAGAAGCATTGTTGGAAGACATGTGAAAAGAAGAAAGACAAGTTTAGATTAGAAAAAGAATGCTTAATAAGACACTCAAATGTAATATTAAGCCTAGGACCCAACACAATACTTCATAACTTGATGAAGGGATGTCGTAATCCAAGCTATGAAATATTTGAAGGTATGCGAATGACGATTCACCGATTTCCACCATGAAAAACGAAATAAATATTAGGTTTTTATTGGATTAAAACTCCTAGATCTTTTGAGATCCATTGAACTTTTCAATGGCATGTTTAAATCTCGATTGTGCCCTCTCAAGTTTGTGACTGGGAAGCCGAGGATCACAAACAAGGTGTGAATAACCATGAAAATTAACATGGTACCCTTAATTTTTATCACCTAATCGATGTGTCGGTTAACCACATGCGCTCCACCGATCTATGATAAATATTAAGTTACCCTCTGCCACACTTGCTAGTCCTTGTTAGTGTGTTGGTTAACCACACACGCTCCACTAACGACTTGGTAAGGTACAAAGTGTAATTTCATGGGTTAGCACCAAATTCACATTTTCCTAAAGTAACTAAGATTAGGAATTTATAAAAGGTTTAGTTACTTTATATTCATCATTATACTTTTAATGAAAATTATAGTCCTTGTCAAACCAGTTCGGCTAACGACCCTCCACCAGTCAAGGAAGCGGTGGGTGAGAGTGGACACCCATTAAGCTTCCATTTAATAGGCAACAACCATATACCCCCTTATAGACCCACTTCGTGAATGAGGCCTACTAACGGTAAGACTGACTTGATCTTATATATATATATATATATATATATATATATATATATATATATATATATATATATATATTATTAACTTATAATACTATAAAGTATAAGGGTTGAATTTTAACTTTTAAAACTCTAGGGTTTGGAATTAAAGTGTGTGCGAGACTTTACAAATTCCAAATCTTGAGGGCAAGTTCTGAAACTATTCAAAAACTTTTCATTTATATAACTTATGAGTTTTAATGGTTTTAAAGAAAAGACTTTTGGAATTACATAACTTGAGGACAAGTTATGGAGTCCATTAATTGGCATTTAGATCAAGAATTACATTAACAAACAATTTGCAAATAATTCATATGATCTACTAAAACTCCTAAGCATGAACATTCATATCAACAAATTTCAAGAATCATATAAACATAATATAAAACTTGAAACTATGATAATGATTCTAGTCCAATTGCAGCAACAAAACTTGAAAATTTGCACATAGGGCCTCCAACTCGCAGAGTGCAAGAACCTACTCGACGAGTAGGATGAACTATCACTTGGACTCGTCGATTATACATACAACCCTAGAAACCTTGGATCTATGTTTTCTCTATTATACATACAAATTTGATTTAACCAAGGTTTTCAACCTAGCTAGCATATCATGGGGTATTTGTAATATAAAAACTAGTAGAATGACTTACCTTTTCTTGTGGTTGATTGCTTGGAGCTTCAAGAGCCTAGCACCAATAATGTGGATGCCTCAAGTGGAATCACAAATCACCAAAACAACTTGGAAGACTTTGAGAGAATAGTAATGTGCAGTAGAAATCGACCCACCTTCTTTATCACACACACTAGTGCCATTTCATGTACCAAAGACCTCTTTATATAGTATGGTGGATTAGGGTTACATCCATGTAAACCCTAATACCCATGAACTTTCATTTCCATAGGATCCATGAGTTAAAAACTCCATGGACTATCTATGCAAGCTTAGCCCATCCTAAATGAACTTTGGTCCATTCTATATATATAAGAGTCCATATTTAATTAGCTTCTTTTGATCACCAAATTAATTCTTGATCAATACTAATTAAATAATATGATTTCATATTAATATATTATAACTTATAATATATTTATAAATCATAAACATACTATTCTCAAATGATTATCCATACAAATTGTTTCGGTGAAATGCAACCCAAATGGACCATGTCGGGTCGGGTCAAGTACATACCAAATATAGTTACGGACTTAGACACCTTATCCAACACCTTCATCATCAGAACTCTCTTTTTCAGTAGCTTCTTTCTCATATACTTTTGAAACTAAAGCAAGTGGTCCTCCCAAGCCTATATTTGATTCTTCAACTGTTTTGATAACTTCTGGCTCATGAGTTTTCAACAGATTGTAAAGATCATTCATAGTTGAGGTATCGAAGCTCTGTTGAGTTTTCACCATGAGACAAACATTTCTCCATTCTTTTCTTAATCCCATAATGAATGTGAGATTAAACTCCATAGTTGTCCTTGTAATTTCATTTTGACTGCATTTGTAGATAAGTTCATTCAAGCGATCATAATAAAGTTTGACAGTTTCACCTTCCTTCTACTTGAATTCTTTCAATTCCACCAAACAATGCTTCACAGAGTTGATTTTCATCTTTTCACTCCCTTGAAACTTCTCTTTGAGAGTATTCTAGATCTCTTTTGCAAATTTACAACTACGAACATAGTTATAAACAACAGGAGGAAGTGCACCACGTAGTTCCCTCATACATCTTTTCTCATTATTCTTCAACCTTGTTGATTGATTAGTAACACTTGGTGTCCAAGAAGAAGAACCAATTGCTTGAACATTTTCAGGAGGAATAACATTGCTTTCAATACATCCCTAAAGCTCTTCATCCAGTCCATCCAAGTAGTCATTCATGCAATCATCCCATTAATGAATGAATTGATCAGAAAAAGCAAGTAGACCACTCGATTAAACAAACTTGTTGCAGAATCGAATCACAACTGAAGATCAAGGATGATTTTAAGAATCAAAAGTGCGGAAACTTTTGAATCCAATTATGAGATTCAAAATACGATTGTGTAACACCCAAATTTTCAAGTAATTTTTCACATTTTAAAAACACACTATCATTCATAATTGTTATAAAAATGTCATTGTATCACATAACAATCCAAAACAACACAGCATAAGATCATAATATATAAAAGTTCCTCATGTGTGTACTGATCATGACGGCACCTTCCCGTGATCCTCACTGGTACCTGAAACACATAACGAACTACTGTAAGCATAAATGCTTAGTGAGTTCCCCAAAATACCACACACAACACATATTAGCCACTCGAGGCTATAACTCTGCTTGAACCTCTGGTCAATGTGTCTCAGTGGGACCCTCCAGTCCCATAACTCCGTGGGACCTCTGGCCCTAACTCTGTGGACCTTCCGGTCTTAACTCTGTAAACTCTATAACATACATAGCATAAATCACATTGAAATCACATCATGCAAAAGCATACAAATACTCTGTCACATAACTCTAATTACAACTCTAGGTAAGGTATAGTGAGAAGAGTCACCTCGGGTAACTCGGTAATCTCGAACTCTGTAAAAATCTGTTCTATCCTCCGCCTAATCATATGAAATAAACACTCTTAATTAATACATCTCTCAAGGCTAGACTATTCCCTCTCTTAGTACTCTCAGAAGGGTAAAAGACCATTTTACCCCTCTCATGGCTCAAGGTCCCTAAAGTTGACCAAACCCTAAAAGTCAACAAAAGTCAACTCTCCGGGTTACGATGCGTGTACCAAACATGTACCCTGGGCATACCCGGCGTCCTCACAGAAATGGGGTAAGCGACCCCTTACGCCGCGCGTAACTCCCACTTTCAGACTTTTAAGCTTTTGAGGTCTTAAACAGTTAAGACACACATCCAACTTCTAGATCTGACCATTTCTAAGCCTATTAATCCATAAAGTTGGTGACTTTAAGCCTTTGCATGGCTGGACAAGTCACTAACACCCAAAACATTCCATTTCCAACCCTAGAAAGCTCATAACTCAAGCATAACCCCATAACAACGACCAAGTTGGGATTTTTATGCATCTATAACACAAATATCACTGAAATGGGACATATCTAGGTCCATGGAGTCCATTACACTCATAAAGTCTCCACCTTTGGGACTTTTAACCCTAGAAATGGCACATGCAACACCAAATCAAAATAAAGAGGAAAGTTTTGAACTTTATACCTCTAGTTGAAGCTTCTTCCGCTGAAGATCTCAGATCCAAGCTTGCACCTCAAGCCCTAGCCTCCACAAGCTTCTCTCCTTCTTCTTCACAAACACACCAAGGCACTTTTAACTCAAAACACTCACACTGACACTTAGGGAAGAAGGAAGGCTCTTTTAGGGTTTCACTCTCTGATATGGTGGCTGAGAAATGACCCTTAGCATCCATTATATAGTGCACAATCCAAATATTAGGGTTTGCATCCGGACCCTCTGCGCCCAGCGTAACCCTGGGTACGCCTAGCGTACCCAGGCGAGTCCGCATCCAAATTAAGCGCATGAGTACGCGCAACATGCTCCCCAGTACGCCCCGCGTACTCATTTGTTACAAAATTCACTCAAGGGCCAAAATTGACAACTTTGACAAAGGAGAAGGGCTAAATAGCCTTACCTGAATTTCGGGATGTTACAGATTGACACAAAATGAAAATCAGATCATTGCAGTATGATTCCTACTCTGATACCAATTGTAGACGTTTGTTTAATGAGTAATGAAATGAAATCAGATTTCTAAATGATTATGAACACCGAGAGTAAATATAATCTTGTTTCAGCTCAATTATGCTTTCCAATACAGAGAGAGTTAAACATAAAAATGATGCAAAAGTTATAGTCTATCTACTGTACCTTCCCTATTTATAGGAAAAGAAAGCATACAAAAAATACAAAGGACTCGACAGTTAAGTTTCGAAACAACTATGCCTTTTTAAATAACATTACATCATATAACAAACTCTATTACAATTTCGACACCTTAGAACTAAATTCGACTCCTACAGTATCATATTTATGATATTTAATACTTTACATATATAAATATATAAATATTATGTAACTTTTTAAATTTAAAATTTGAAAAACCTATGAATTGAAATGTGGATATTATTTATTTCAAAAATATCACAAAATAACAAGTGTTAAAACTCATGAGAGATTGACATGTGGCAATGTTGAGAGAAAAACTTGAGAAACACACTTAAACAAACGTTAGAACAAGTTATAATGCGTATTAAGTTTAACTGAAAGGATCATAAAGCTGAAAAATAATAATAAGTTAGAGTTAGAGAGTTAGATAATTAGATGCGGAAAAATAAGGAAATATAAATGACAACAAGTATTATATCAAGTAAACACTTAAGCTGATTCATAACAAGGATTGTAATCAAACCAAGTTAATAAGTGTGATCAGGTTAACATTATTAAGTCAAGAGTGACTTGCTCAGAGGAGAGATTATGATCTTAAGATAAGATATTTTTTAGTTAAGTAAGATCCTGATAGTAAGAAAGTAATGAGAGATATAAGATATAAGATGAAAGAGAGATTTGTATTGCAAATTGACGTGGAAGGCTCTATTTATAGAGCTCCATGAAAGTTATAGTTGAATAAACAAAGACTAAAAGAAGTGTCCATGCAAGGTACACTGGACAAAACATAGTAAATACATAAGTTAAAATTACTAAGTCTTTGTTCTGGAAAGAAGGTTGTGGATGACATCTTCGCTTCACGTTGTGGTAGTAGAATTAGCATTGCAGTAGAGTGGGGACTTCGGATGGAGGTTCAAGAGGGTCACTTCTTACTTCAACAATTTCCCCCTAAGTGACCTCTTTAACCTTCGCACTTGTTGAGCTTCAAAAGCTTTATCAGCAGCCACCAAAATTTTCTAACTTCTCCCAACCATTTGATTCTTCGAGTGATTTCGAATTCGACTTCGTATGTTGTGTGCTTTGATCTCTACACTGAAGTTAGAGTGACTTTGAGTTGTCTTCGGGTCAAGCGGTGCATGGCAGTGATGGGAATAAAGTACATGACATCACTATTAACTCTTTTGAACACAACGCCCAGTTCTGGGAAGTTGGTTGCACCCAAAGAGCGTTCTTGATAACCTTCAGTATAAACTGGTGCGGGATCAAGTGGAGGAAGGTTGAACTTCTGAACCAGGGCCGGATGAATGTCAACATCTATTTTAGCAAAATCGCATACTACACACCGTAGGTACTCGCAAGCTTTTTCAAAAACTATCTTCATTTTGTAGTGTTTTTCGTACTTGAGTTGAAACACCCTTGCGATGAAGAATACCTCTTCCGGATTCATACACGGAAAGTCAGCTTGAGTTCGGATATAATCATAGCCTCTTCTTGTCAACATGTATTGGAGGAACTCGGATTTCATGAATTTACGGATCTTGTAGTTCTTGACACCGGAAGGCTTATCATTTGACCATATATCCTCGAATTTGGATCCATGCTTTCCATGGAATTTGTTGAGAAGTTCAAACTCCAGAGGCAGCCTTTGATCATCAGGGAGGCTTAGGTCAAATTGTTCAAAAACTGTGAAAAAACATGGCATTTAGAGAAATGGGAATGTCCCAGTAGCCATCTTTCGGAGGCTCAACGTATGTTAGTACTGGCCTGTAGTAATCATCCAGAAGCCTGCGGGTTGGATTAACCCATGAGTTAATAAGGGTTTCATCCATGGTAATGTCGAACCCAGGGTATCTCCATATTTTTCCCGTGAACTTGGCCGCCTTCTAATCAATCTTCCTTTGCTTCGTTGCGGGGGAGTCATCTGAGTGTTCTGATGACATAGTTGGTGCCAAGTTTCTGAATTGAGGTGGGCTTTCTTGGCAAGGAGGAGATTCATTTTGCTCAATTTGAATATGTGGAGTAGATTTCGAAGGAGAAGGCACCGGAGTGGGAGGTTTAGCTTGACCCGTAGTTAAAATCAGAGATTTGTGAGCTTTAGGAGTTGCAATTGGTTGTTCTGGAGCGAAGTGAGATGGACCAAAGTCTGGTGTGAACCGTGATCCTGAGAGGTACCTGAAATACATAAAACATAACACGGTAAGCACAAAGCAAAGTGAGTTCCCCAAAATACTACACACATCACATTAGCCACTCGAGGCTAACTCAATACGACCCTCCGGTCAATGTCTCTCAGTGGAGAGCCTCCAATCCCACAACTCGGGTGAACCCTCCGGTCCTAACTCAACAAGCTTTTAATAATAATACCCAACATAAATTACAAAGACATAATGCAGGATATATCAAAATACTCAATATAACACATAAGACCCTCCGATTACACATAGATACCACTCATGGTAAGTATAGTGAGAAGGCTCACCTCGTAATCAAGTAAGTAATAATATCGTACACGAATCTCAAACTAGCCTCCGCCTAACACACAAGATAATAATCTGTATTCAACACTTAAATCACGACTCGAAATAAACTAGGTAAATCTCTCTCTTAAACTCATGGAATGGGTAAAAGATCATTTTGCCCCTTCACAGTCCCCATACTCCCTGCCTTGACCAAACCCTAAAGTCAACAAAAGTCAACTGCCCATGTTGACCCGACTCGCCGAGTGCATCTATGTGACTCGCCGAGTCCCCCTTGTTCCTTCAGAACCTCGAAAAGACCCAACTCAACTCATCAATTTGTCCCATTAACTCACCGTGTTACCCATGTCCAGGTCATCCGTGGAAAACCCTAGCCAACTCGTCGAGTCAGCTCGTTGACTCGGCGAGTCCCTTCAGTCTGAATTCTCATTCAGAAGTTTCAAGGTAGATCTACTACTCCAAACTCTAGATCTAGGCTCCGAAGGCTTGAATGTCACGTAAATCTTCGATCTTTACATTCATGCATCGCATATTTTTCTCCAAAATGCCAATATAACTCTAACAAGGGTGCTTAAGTACAAATACTCTCATATGGTTACATAAAGCTGGGACCTTTGGACCTTATGGACCTCATAAGGTCCAGATCTGTAGTCTAGACCTCCTGTTAGACTCAATGCACTCAATGTCCCAATAAAAGGAGGTAAAATACCTAATCTTCCATAATCACGAGATCTAACCCATAAGATGAGAAAGGTGAACGCTTACCTTCCACAAAAGCTCTTGGTCGATATAGCACTAGATCCAACAGTTCCTCCTCGTTCCTTGCTGGATAATCTCCTCTTCTCCTCAAAAGATGCACTAGAATACTCAAAGATTATCTCTATAACTCTCTTAACTCACTACACACATTTAGGGTTTCACTCAGGGGTGTTTGGCAGTTGGTGAGGCAGAAATGAGGACATAAGTTCTCTTAAATAGACCCCAACCCCAGGGATTTAGGGTTTCATCTCACAACGCCTACTCAGCGAGTCAGCTCTCTGACTCGTCGAGTCGGTCATTAAACCGACGTGACCAAATCGGACTCCACTCGACGAGTTAGGCTCATAACTCGTCGAGTCGCTCATGAAACCCCAAATAAATAAATAAATAAAAGAAATACCTGGGAGTCGGGATGTTACATTTATCCTGCTTTATCGTATGATTGAATACTGTATTAGATATGTTAGATCTGTATCCTGGTAGATAGGATGATGATATGCTTAGTGATCTGCAAGATCTATCTGTTTGTTATTGGCTGGTTATTAGTATGCTTGTCTATTAAATATATGTGTGTTGACACGTTGTATGTGTGGTTAGGTTGAGGAGGTCCTGCTTTGTGCTAAAGGCTAATAGACCTAGGGCGATCCGGATAGACTGAAGGCCAGTGGGGCGTACCAATCAAGCCGAAGGCCCGGAGAACAATCCATATATGTTGAAGGCCTGGTGTCGCATACTGGTCATGTTGAATGTTTTTTAAGCGTACCAGGTAGACTGTAAGCTGGTGGGGCGTTCCAAACAGACTGAAGGCTCTGTATGCATGTTGGTTGTTGTTACTATTATGGTTATGTGATGTTGTTGAGACCCATTTTTATACGAATGGTGGATGCGGAAGAGAAAATATCTCGATATTTATCGTGTATAAAAATATAACCATGAAGAACATATGATGAGAATTCTTAGAAAGATAAGAAAGAAAAGAGAGATAAAAATAAGAACATGAAAAGAACATGGGAGAGAAGATTCTCCCTTGGTGGGGAGAGATCCCACCAATTCTCTCTCTAGAATTACATTTTTAGAAAAGGTGCATACATAAAAATAACCACCTCTCCTTTTATAGGGGAGGGAGAGAAAATACACCAACAATACAATAAAGAGAAAAATACAACCTGACTATCACTCATTATTTGTAGAGAATTTCCATGCTCCAACAGATGTTTTGGTATTTTGGAGGAACTCACTAAGCTTCGGGCTTACAGTTTTGGGTTGTGTTTCAGGTACCTCAGATGATCGCAGGATGGCAAAGGCATGATCATGCACCTCCTCGTGTTTTGTTTTTATGATTTTGGGAAAAATATGATATTAAACATGTTTTGAAAACTAATTTTGTAAACAATGATGATTTATGGTTTGGTTTTAAAAGTTTAAATTTTCATGAATTTTATGGATATTACACCAGCTTATGAAACCAAACCTGAACCAAACCGTTACTAACGGTTTGGTTTGGTTCGGTTTTCAGTTTTCAATGGTTTAGCTTCGATTTTGAATTAACACAAACCGTTACTAATGGTTTGGCTTCGGTTTGACCTAAAAACCCAAAAAAACCAGACCGTGAACACCCCTACGACACAATATAAAAATCTAAAGTTATAAATAGAAAACTTTTATGGACAATGTTTTAATAGAAAAATAATAATACAATATTGTATCAAAAATAAATCAAAATTAAGATGGTATAATAAACAAATAACTAATACATTGCTATTTCTTGATTTATGAAATTATGGTATTTCTACGTATTTTTTGGTCCTCGTTTTAAAATTTGATCAGTTGATAAAAATGGTTTGTGAAAATGAATTTTGTAAACTAGATAAATAGAAATGTTAGATAACAGAAAAACAATCATTCGGTTTTTTGGCAACATTTAGACTTTAATAAACAAATGGTGCTTTATAGACATACATGTCCAATGCATGTCTTAAACCCATATTAGGTCAAAATGAGGATTTATGACCTAATCTCTATGCATTGCATCAAAACTTGATTAAAGACCAGATCCTAGACACTACTAGGTCACCTTGACCTGGATATTCATAAAGTTGCAAGCTTTATGAGATCTAACCATTCCAACATTCAAGAACAAGAAGCAAAAGGGACAGAACCCAACATCTAACAACTTTGAATGATAAAAATCGAGTCTTGGACACTTACCAAGATCCAGAAGAGTGCCAAACTAAAGAATGGGGGCTTACTTGTTGGATCTTTGCTTCCTTCTTCCACCATTTTCCTTCCTTAGCTCCAAAAACACCAAACTAGCTCAAAAATGGGAGGAAAAGATGATTAGGGTTTCTTTCAGGGCTTGAGGGGCTGATGGGGGTTGAGGGTGAACAAAACCTAGCCTCCATATTCCTTTAAATAGGGAGCAAAACCCAAAAGATTAGGGTTTCATTACCCGCCATCAACACGCTATGTTCCAAGAGGCAACACGTTGTGTTTTCCTTGATAAAATCCGTGTTTCCTCATATTTGGACACGTCGTGGTGGTCCCTCCAACATGCCATGTCAAATCATCAAAAGGTGATTCATTCCCAAAAATTGCTCCTCATATTACTGGGTGTTACAAATTGTTTGACTAAGAATAGGAATCGAATATTGTTGAAATGGTTAGATCATGAGATGAGTCATACTTCGTATCCAATCAAGTTTTAGAATTATATTCTAGTAACTACAAATCTTATCTTGAAGCTTATTTCGTACTAAGTAGGTTTATAACACCTCATGAAATGTGGAGTAACAATGTTTTCTTACTCTAGCACATTTGGAATTGGAAGTTGTAATGTTTTGGTTAAAACAAAGGATGAATTAAGACCAATTCATGAAGTGTTTCTTCTTGAGAATCCACTCTGATTTTGAAATATTTGTTTTTATCTTGTCAAGAAATGTTCTTTAAAAGGAGAACTTATATGTCAAGAAGTCAATGGGAGTCTTATTGATCTTCAAGAGTTTCAGGAGTCAATCAAGAATAAACCTTTTAGTTATCACTAGCACACGACTTGAGGTTGATAACCTACCATGTTAAGTTGAAACATTCTTGTTTATGTGCACCTTACAGTTAGGTTGACAATGCTTATAAGTTTTATGGTTCTCATTTGACTGCGAATGGTTGAGCACGTTGGTCGGTAATAATACATTGGCCAATACAAGTGAGCTACTTAAACAACAGGGAAGCGTTGGTAGGCCCTTGTGCTACCAGAGGGAAAGAATTTAAGAACAAGTAAAGTTCAGTCCATGTAAGCTAAATTAAAATTTAAATTTGTCATAAACCTTGTCTTATGATTGTAGGTTGGAATTGATGGGTTCACTTGGATGGGAAAATGTACACCATAAAATCTAAGTGACAAAGTTTTCGCTCTCATTCATGAGAATGATTATGAGAAAAACACTTTTGCTAGTAGATTTTAAAGATCTGATAAATATCGTTATGGTTAGTAGGTGTGTTAATTGCATTCTCAAATTCACAATATGATTACGACATCCCTTTTCATAGTTCGAATTGTGAGAAATGGCAAGGAACTGATTGAACGTTCAGGACTTATAGCTGTAAGTTCTAAAAGGGTTTAAGCACGCACATATGCTATCTAATCATAGTGTATAAGCTTGAGAAGTCTAAATGAAGATTTATCAAAGCATAACATATCATAAATATGCACTTTAGTAAGGAAGTCAAAAGTTATTGATTTCTGGAAGTCCAGATGATTTCTAGATACATGTTGTAACGACCCAAATTTCCAAATAAAATTTTCATTTTTAATTAATCAAACGTTCCCATAAAATATCAACATTTTATTTCAAATATCAGAGTGTCCCATCAAATCAAATACTGAAGAGTGCATGCCACAGCATCAAGCCTTGCCCTTACCCTTAGGCTCAGAAGTAACTGAAACAAATCAACAAACTGTAAGCTAATACGTAGTGAGTTCCCCATAGCATACCCCACACAATCTACATAATCATATAATCCATATTAGATATAAAAGCTACATAAACCACATAAGCCATGCATACAACATATAAGGATGCCATGGAAACCCTCCAAGGTCTTATACCTAGTGCCACGGGAACCCCCACGTGATCTTAACTACCTGCCATGGGAACCCCCACATGGTCTTCGCTATCTGCCATGGGAACCCCCACATGGTCTTCATGTGACAACCCGAAATTTCCATTCGGTCAAACCCTAAAAGTCAACCACTTCGTATCATAAGTCAATGTCATTATTTCTTATTTTTAAGAAATATAAAGTTCGTTTGATTATTTTAATATTATTTTTAAACGAACGGGTGAAAGAAAGTGTTGTCTCGGGTTTCGAATTTTAAAAACCGCAAACACCTCGCGTCTTAGAAATTCCTGACCAAACTTTTAGGTTTGGGTTGAAAAATCACCCAAAAATCGTGAACTCATACCTATGTATGAGTTTACTCCCCAAAAACTAGTCATTTGTGTTTACTCCCCATTTTCTAAAAGAGTAAACTCCAAACTCTCTCAAGTATCATCCTAGTTTTTGTTCTAGATCTTCAAACTAGTAAGTGTTCTAACCCTTTCAAGTTAGTATGTCACTTAATCTAGTGATTGTACATCCTTTAATCCATGCATTTATGTGTTTTGTCTAGATTTTCCAAAATACCAAGAACACACACTAAGTGTTCTTGGCCTTTTAGCTCAAATCAAGCCTTCTAATAGTAAGTACTTCCATTCTTGAGTGTTGTTGAGCTAGTATTACACCTAAACATCAAGAAATTATGCCAAGAACACAAGGATATAGGTGTTCACGGTCCAAGGAGATGCTTGGGTCGTAAACACCATAAAGGGCACCAAAGTGTGCCTAAGTCCTTATCTAAGCCCTATTTTGATGTATAAGCCTTCCTTGATATGTTTAAACCTTCCTTTGATGTGTCTAAGCCTTGAAAAACACCAAAATCCAACATTTATAGGTGTTTACGGTTTGGGGATCTCCCAAAACCGTAAACACCCTAAAGTGTGTCTAAATGGGTTATTTTCCTTCCTTAGGCTTAAACACTAGCTTAGATACTTACCCTGTTGTGTTAAGGACTTGAAAAAATGGCAATACCCTTTTCCATGAGGGTTTACGGTAGTAAACCCAAAGGGAAATGTCCATGAGTCCGTAAACTCCTCCAAGGAGTGTTTTTGATGCCCTAGTCCCTTCCAAAGGCCAAATCACTTAGTAGAAATGCTTCAATAGGCTTGTTAAACCACAAAACAACACTTGGTCAATAGGAATAGAGTTTTCGAACGTAAACTCTAGAGTTTACTGCCGTAAACTCCCTAGGTTATGACCATCAAAACCGTAAACTCCAAGGGAGTTTACCCTTGAACCCCAATCATACTAGCCTTTCCCTACAACACTTAGATGCACTCCTTAGCACTTATAACACTTATACAAAGTGTTTGTCATGCCTTAGAGTGTCTTGACTTTGTTTATTAGTTGTTTAAAGACTAATTGTTTGTATACATATATCCTTATATGTTATTAGGATCTTTGTGTGTGTCTAAGTCTTCACTTGACACCAAGCACTTATCCGACACTTCCTTCCGATCCACTTACTACAGGTAAGTTCATACCCCTTAATCAATGTTTTAATTATTTTTAAATGTTTTATGGGGGATACAAGTAGAATCATGCTACTTATTATATCAATAACATGTGATTAATAAGCAGCATTCAAATGATTTACTACTCATTAGCCGTTTTACCAAACAGTTTCCTTCAAATGATTTTTATAAACACTTTATATGTTTAAAACTCCTTATTAAACTGTACATTTTACTCTTTATGTTTCATTTCAAACTCATTTACAACTGTGTTTCAAACAAATGTTTATTTATACTTAAACTGTTTTATCGAACCCATGCTTTCAAAACGTTTTATAGATTGACATCAAGTCGATCTTTTCTTAGATAATAATTATGTTGAAAGGTTTTACAAAACTTATTTTATGCTTTTATATTATAAATTGCATGTCTCTATATGTATAGTTATATAAGTAATGTTTAAAAGACTTAGGAAGGTATCCACCCTGTTTCCTTTTCCTCGATTTGGATGTGGTCTGGTGGGATATCGGGTACCGGTCCGAAGGTCGTTTAAATATTAGTTATATATCATGTGTACATATATAGTCATAAAAGGTCTTTCTAGTTCATCCAATGCCCTTGGGTAGCAAGGGTATATATCCATGTTCATACGTACCAGTTATATTACTAGTAAGCTACCATATGGGTAGTTTAGGAAGATACTAGAACTATTACTAGAACGCGATATCATACAATGAGTCAGTTCATTCATGAGTCAATACTTGCTAGATAGAGAGAACATACATTACAGCTAGTACACACAGTACATTACTATACAATTACATGATTACGTTTACATATAGATTCTGTTATAATCATGCCTATATATGTATAGTTATATAAGTAATGTTTAAAAGACTTAGGAAGGCTATCCACCCTGTTTCCTTTTCCTCGATTTGGATGTGGTCTGGTGGGATATCGGGTACCCGTCCGAAGGTCGTTTAAACATTAGTTATATATCATGTATACATATATGGACATAATAGTTCCTTTCAGTCAGTTCAGTACCTTTGGGTAGCAAAGGCATACATTCATATACTTTTACATGATTACGCTTACATGAGTACATATACATAAATACGTTGACAAAATTGTGATCCACTGTATCAGAGCATGCCTTAAATGTCATGGCCCGAGTTTTAGCCAGAGTCTCTTGGAGGGAGAGCGTGAGTTTGCATATAGATCTATATTGGATTGACTATCCTACACCTTGCTGCTAGCTACAGCCGGACCTGCAGGTCTGCGGGTGCCAAACGTCATTTCTTTTTACGACCTAACTTTTGTCATTGTTACCAGTCGATAGTATGGTACAATTAATCACATCATACCTTAATATAAATCCGGTTTAAGGTAGTTAGTATAGCAGTAGTTCCTATAATACAACACTACAGTACTACATTAATTTTCCCTTACATATATTTAGTGATCTTTTCACTTAAACATTAAATGTAAAAACTATATTTTGTTAATGATAGTTACACTTGGAAAATTACACACTTTTACAAGAAACGAACATTCAGAGCAGTTAGGTCTTGGTAGAAGACTACATATAGATCAGTTAAGTCTTGGTAGAAGACTCCCTGTTATAATAGTAGGAATCATAGGGATTTCTTGAGTTTTTCAAACGTTTACAGTTGTTTTACATACATTTTCAATACTTACGATTTACATACATTTTCAATACATAAAAATTAAGACACTAAAATACTTATGATCTCACCAGCTTCAAATCTGATACTCGCTTTCAAAATTACTTGTATCCTCAGGTCATCAATAGACAGGTACCGATGCAAGGTTTAGAGAAGATGGAGCTTGTTCAAGACTCGTCTTTCATTTTGATTTATGCTTTAGTGTTTATCAAAATTTGACAGAACACACTTGTATAATAATTATATTATTAATGCAATGGATGATGTTGTTACTTGTTTACTACTTTTCATTGTTGTGATACTGTACATGACGTCCTCCGCCCCAGAAGGTTTCCGCCGTTCTTGGTTTTGGGGTGTGACACTTCACTACCAAAAACATATCATACAAGATAAACATGTAAATATACTAGGATGCCATGGAAACCCTCCAAGGTCTTACACCAAATGCCATGGAACCCCCACATGGTCTCAATCTACTGCCATGGGAACCCCATGGGGTCTTCAATGCAAATGTCATACTAATATAACACATAATCAATCAACAATCCACATATCATAAAATAGGTCGAACTTGGTGCCTTAGACCCATTGGTATGGTGAGAAAACTCACCTCTATCTGCTGAATCCGAAAGCTGCTCTCCTAACAGTCTGTAACCACCCGTACTAAACAATAATATCGTTAACCCAAAGTTACGGTTGAACATAATCCAATTAAAGAACCCAAACCCCAAGTCCTTTCACAATGGCCCAAAAGTCTTCCTTTCCTAATGGGCCCAAAGTCCATGTCCAAAATCATTAATGGGCCTTATGGACCAATAAAGCCCAACCATAGTAACCATGGCCCAAAACAGATAAGTTGGCCCACTAACATAAAACGTGACCAGGCCCAATGGTTGATTAAGGCCCAAAAGGATTATAAGCCCAAAACAAGTCCAAGCCCATATGAGGTACGTACGCCTTGCGTACCACCCTTATACGCGCAGCGTACTAAGTCCCTAAGCTGTAAGCGATGCGTACTCTAACTTAAGTCCAACGTACAAACATATTAAGCATCTTCTTCCATTCAGTGCTTAATACTTGATGTTCTAACGTCCAATATCAGATCTGAGCTCATTAAGACGTCCTAGGGCATAAAATTGGCAACTTTATTCCCTTGTAAGCTATATGGGACTTAAAAACTTCATTCTTCACATTAGGACTTCAGATAAAGCTTCAAACTCATGCATGGAGTCTAGATACTCTTTAAGCTAGCACCTTTATGCATCTAGCATGCTCACAAAGCTCAGATCTAACCATTTCAGTCTTTGGAGTTGCTCAACTCTAAAGAGAATGTCCAAAACCAACTAAAGGACATTATAGAAAAACCTAGCTAGATCTAATGAATAAGATGGCAAGATCAAGGCTTTATACCTCCAGAAGCTCTTCAAGGTGATCTAGATGCAAGTTCTTGGAACACAATGCCACTCCAAGCTTGCTTACTAACTTCTTCTTCTCAAATAATCTCCAAAATGGCCATAAACACACTTCTATGCTCCAAAAACACACTCTCAAAGGAAAACTGAGGTAAAGGGACGAAATGAGGCTCAAGAGGCGGATTAGGGTTTAGACCCAATGACTTCAGGGTGCTTAATTAAGTGTTAAGTCCGAACATTAGGGTTTTGTTCCTCTGTTGCGTACGCCCGGCATATCTATATGTACGGTCGGTGTACGTAATGCTCCTCCCCGATCCTTCCTCTATAGTATGCTAAGCGTACCCTTAGGTACGCCCAACGTATAAAAGGGACCATTTTTGCCAATTAAGTCATTTAAAAGGGTTACAAAGGTTTACCTGATTTGGAGTGTTAGAACACTCCCCCACATCAACTAGACTTCGTCCTCAAAGTCCGTAGAAACAAACAGATCGGGGTAATGTTCCCTCAACTCATCCTACAGCTCTCATGTCTATTCGGAGCCTCTTTGGTGCTGCCATTTCACCTTTACCAGCTTCACCTCCTTGTTACGAAGAACCTTGGTCTTCCTATCCAAAACCGCAATGGGTCTCTCAATGTAGTTCATGCGCTCATCAACCTAAATGTCGTCCAATGTAATAACTGCCGCCTCATAAGTGACACACTTCTGAAGCTAAGACACATGAAAGGTGTTATGAATCTGGCTAAGCTCGTCCGACAGATCCAAACGGTAAGCTACCTTTCCCATCGGAGCAGAAATCCTGAATGGTCTATATATCGGGGCCCTAGCTTGCCCCTCTTTCGAAACCTAAGGACACCCTTCCATGGTGACACATTCAGCAAAACAAAATCCCCCACTTGAGACTCAAGATCCGATCGGCGTCAGTCAGAATAACTTTTCTAATGGCTCTGTGCGACTCGTAGCCGGTCTCGCACCTACTGAATCAACTCGATAGTCTTGAGCACCACTTCGATGCTCCCCATGACTCGGTGCCATACCTTACCCAACAAACCGGGGTCCTACACCTCCGACCATACAACATCTCAAATGGCGGTCAGTCGATACTAGCATGGTAACTGTTGTTATATGAAAACTCTGCTAGTGGGAGGTATGTATCCCAACTCCCTCTAAAATCCAAAACGCATGCCCATAGCATGTCCTCGAGCGTCTGGATCATCTATTCACTCTGGTTGTCTGTCTGAGGGTGATATGCAATGCTGAAGTGTAAATGCGTGCCCAGTTCCTCATGGAACTTCCTCCAAAATATGGATGTAAACCGAACATCCCGGTCAGATATCACTGACACCGGCACCCCATGCCTAACCACCACCTCTCGTACATAAATATCCGCTAATTTATCAGCAGAGAGGCTCTCGGAGATTGGAATAAAATGAGTACTCTTCGTCAATCTGTCCACAATAACCCATATGGCATCCACACCCCGTCGCTGTCCTCGGTAACTTCGTGATGAAGTCCATGGTAATCTCTTCCCACTTCCTCGTAGGAATGGGTAGTGGCTGAACCTTTCCATGAGGTCACTGATGTTCGCCTTTGACCTTCCTGCAGGTCAAGCAACTCTCCACAAACCAGGAGACCTCCCGCTTCATGTAGGGTCACCAATACCTCAGCCTCAGATCTCTATACATTTTTGTAGCTCCCAGATGTATAGAGAAATTGGACTTATGTGCCTCCACCAATATCTTCGGTCTCGCTCCCTGTGACATCCCCAAAATCTCGGCCAGCAAAGACCGATTTCATTTATGCTTTTTAAAATAATTTCAGAGTAAATCCTTTTGATTTAAAAGAGTTGCGGAATTTGTTCCCAAAACAAAATATGATAAAATAATATTTATCAAATCATTTCATCAAGAGATGCATTTTCATTATATAATCAAAACTCGGGATGTCATGTTCCGATACAGACCATAAAGCATAAACGATAATATTACAAGTCATTCAACAAATATATACATATACAGAATTGTAAACAAAACAACTCGATGATTCATCCATCTTATGCCCTTGCGCCACTTCATGTAATACAAATAAAACTGAGTGGGTCAGGCTTGGGAGCCTGGTGAGCATATAGGGTTTTCAACCCACAATAAATAAATTATATTTAATTTCACCAACCAACAATAATCCGATTACCCATTCCCATTATCCTCACTTTACGTCCCTAAAACAACATCTATCTCAAGGGACCTAATCTAGGATTTTCATCGGGACGGACATTACTGCTAAGGGGTTTCCTCAACAATAGATATCCTAAAGGCAACCATGAGGGGGATAGAGTACACCGGTGAACACATCGTTCACAACACCTACAGGTTATGAACCTGCTAGCGTTCCACAGGACTGTCTAGAAAGAGTCTGTGGTCATTATCCATACTCCGCTGAATAACTAGATCAACAACAACAACATCGAGGCCTCTCATCTATTTATCACACATCAACTATCTACCCATGTTCTACCCAACATATTAGTAGATAAAAAAATATATATTTTTATACATAGTTTAAAACCTGTATAGCATGTTCAATCAATACATATTCCACATAACAGATGAGGCACATCCATATAACATGTATTTCATAGAGAATAAATAAGATCTATGAGATAGAAGAAAGTGAATATACATTCATGCATATAACAACAAAATATACACCTAACACGTATTTCGTATATAATACTTCATAATTATGTGTTAAAAGACGGTAACTACACACTCACTTGATCAGAAGATGATCGGACAGCACTACGACTTGTAGAAGTAGTATTCTTAAGAAGATCTGGAAGATCTTCACAAAAACCGGGCTTCTCGCAAGCAGAGCTTCGGCTCGGGAATTGCACTTCTCGGGATCTTCGGGGCTTCAGAACTTGCTTCGGGGCTCGGGAATAATACCGAAGCTTCGGGGTATAATTGGCACGCAAATCGAGGCAAAAACTAGAGAGAAAGTAAGAAATTGGCAAAAGAATTAGGCTGCCCACGCATGCCCTTTTATAGAAGACTGAGGCCTTGCAGTACGCTGGGCGTACTCCTTTACGCGAGGCGTACTCCTCCGAAGTCGTCACTGCATGCGTCATCGGAGCACTCGAGTGCGAGGCTTCGTCATGCTTTGCTGTACGCTGGGCGTACTTCGGATAAGTTCGGTGACTCCCCTTCGGATAATTTCGGAATTAAAGATTAAATAATAAATATTAATTATTTAAAAACTTCGGAAATTCATATCTTCTTCATATGAACTCCATTTTCGACTTTCTTTATATCCACGCGTAAGTGAGACTACGCTCTACAACTTTCTTTTAGACTCCGTCAACTAATTTTGAATTTATTTTTATTATTTATTTTTAGAAGGCCGGGACAAGAAAACTTCGTTATAAATTCATAACTTCTTTATCCGACATCATTTCTCGCCTATCTTTTTATCGCTTCGATACCACTAACGAGATCTTCGATTCTCGTTTAGATTGTTTCGGCTAAAAACCGCTCGATCTCAAATCGAGTATTCGGGCTGTATATTGCTAAGTCGAAACTTCAGAAAATCATAACTTCCTCATACGAAGTCAGATTTGGGCGTTCTATATATATTCGGAAACCTCGTTTCAGCCATTACAACTTTATGTAAAGATATCGAGTTTATTTTACACTTAAATTTTGACGCTTATTTTTATTCTTAATTAATCAAATCACATAATTAAGCAATTAAGCACAAAACACATAATACTCAAATATTACACTTCTATTATTTCAAAACGGGTTACAAAGGTTAACCTAGACTATTATATCAACATTAATGACAAGCCCAGAAACACAAGCATTACAATTCTCTCCACCTTAGAATGAGTCCGTCCCTGGAATCACACATCAACAAACAAATACGGATAGTGACCCATCATGTCACTCTCCGTCTCCCAAGTGAGATTCGGCCCATTCGTGTGTTTCCATCAGACAAGCACTAACTCGACTATCTTGCGTCGCAACTTCTTAGTCTTTCGGTCAACGATTGCCTCTGGTTCTTCAATCAACCTTTTGTTCTCATCGATTCTCAACTCTGAAAGTGGAATCATGTCGGGAACTTCTCCCGTGAACTTCCTCAAATAACACACATGGAAAGTGTTATGAATTCCATTCAGTGCTTCTGGTAGTTCGAGCTTGTAAGCTTGGTTCCCAATCCTCTGAAGAACTTTAAACGGTCCAATAAACCTTGTACTTAATTTTCCCCTTTTACCAAATCTTATAAGTCCCTTCCACGGCGAGACTTTAAGCAAAACCAAATCTCCAACTATTTTCAACTTTTCAGCAGTTTGATGGACTATCTCCGGTCCCATAAATTGCTTTTCCCCAGCCTCAAGCCAACAAGACGGCGTACGACACTTCTGTCCATACAAAGCTTGATAAGGTGCCATCTTAATGCTCGAGTGGAAACTATTATTGTAGGAAAATTCTACCAAACGTAAATGTTTATACCAATTACCTTGGAATTCCAGGGTACATGCTCTCAGCATATCTTCAAGTGTTTGTATCGTCCGTTCGCTCTGACCATCAGTTTGTGGATGGTAAGTTGTACTTAAACACAACTTGGTACCCATTTCCTCTTGTAGAATTTTCCAAAACCTCGAGGTGAAACGGCTATCATGATCCGATACAATCATTAACGGTACACCGTGAAGCCTCACAATTTCCATCACGTAAGAATTTGCAAGCTTATCCATAGAACATTTCTCCTTGGTTGCTATGAATGGCGCACTCTTAGTGAATCGATCAACGACCACCCAAATCATGTCGTGACCATTCTTTGTTCTGGGCAGTTTAGTGACAAAATCCATAGCAATGTCTTCCCACTTACCCATAGGCACAAGCAATGGTTTTAAAATCTCATACGGTTTCTAATGTTGTGTCTTGACTCTCGCACAAGTCACACACTCGGCCACATACTTTGCAACATCAAGCTTCATCGTCGGCCACCAGTAGTAGGGTTTCAGGTCCCTATACATTTTAGTGCTACCGGGATGAATCGAGTACATGGTCTTGTGAGCTTCTTCCATCAGAAGATCTCTGACTCCTCCTGTCTTAGGTATCCAAATCCGATCTTGGAACACCTTCAGTCCATGACTGTTTATATCGAACACCAACGTTTTGCCCAAACGTTCCTCCTTTCGGTCATTCTTCTCAGAAGCTTCCTCTTGAGCTTTCTTTATACTTTCCACAATGGTCGAGACAACTTCAATTCTCAACGCTCTTGGCCTTTTCCTCTCAAGATTGACTTTCCGACTGAGAGCATCAGCAACAACATTAGCTTTACCAGGGTGGTAAAGTATCTCACGGTCGTAGTCTTTAAGTAACTCTAGCCAGCGTCGTTGCCTCATATTCAATTCTTTCTGATTAAAGAGATATTGGAGACTCTTATGATCAGTGAAAAGTTTGCACTTCGTGCCATAGAGGTAATGCCTCCATATCTTCAGAGCGAAAACTACCGCTGCCAACTCCAAATCATGAGTCGGGTAGTTCTTTTCATGCCCTTTCAATTGGCGAGACGCATATGCGATCACCTTATCTCTTTGGGTCAAAACACAACCCAATCCAACCCCAGACGCATCGTTATAAATAGCGTAGTCTTCAACTCCATCGGGTAGAGAAAGTATCGGTGCCTCACATAGTTTCTTCTTTAGCTTCACGAATGCTTCTTTATGCTTATCACTCCAAGCATAAGTAGCTCCTTTGTGGGTCAAAGTTTTCAATGGACTAGCGATCGAAGGAAAGCCTTGGATAAACCTTCGGTAATATCTGGCTAATCCCAAAAAGCTTCAGATCTTCGTGGGACTTTTCGGTTGTTCCCACTTCATTATAGCTTCAATCTTTGTTGGATCAACAATTATACATTCTTGGTTGACCACGTGACCCAAGAATTGGACTTCTCGAATCCAAAAATCACATTTGGAGAACTTAGCATACAGCTTCTCCTTCTTCAAGACTTCTAACAGTTCTCGCAAGTGTCTGCCATGCTCTTCTTGGCTCTTTGAGTAAATCAGAATGTCATCTATGAACACTATCACAGATTTATCTAGGAACGAATTACAAACCCTGTTCATTAAATCCATGAATGCTGCTGGAGCATTGGTTAGTCCAAACGACATAACGAAAAACTCGTAGTTTCCATATCGTGTTATGAATGCAGTCTTCTCTATATCCTACTCTCTTACTTTCAGCTGATGATATCCTGACCTCAGGTCGATCTTTGAAAAATAACTTGAACCTTGTAGTTGATCGAACAGGTCATAAATCCTCGGCAACGGATATCTATTCTTTATCGTTGCCTTGTTCAGCTCTGTGTAATCAATGCACATCCTCATGCTCTCGTCTTTCTTCTTTACGAATAACACCGGAGCTCCCCAGGGCGATGAACTAGGTCTAATGAAACCTTTGTCCAATAACTCCTGAAGTTGCATCATCAGCTCCTTCATCTCCGTCGGTGGTAATCGATAAGGTGCTTTTGCTATTGGCGTCGTCCCTGGTAACAAGTCTATTCTAAACTTGACTTGTCTATCAAGCGGTAATCCGGCAAGATCTTCGGGAAATACTTCCGGATACTCACACACGACAGGAATCTTCTGCATCACCTTTTTCTCCTTTTTAGCATCGATCACGAATGCTAGATACGATGTACATGCTTTGGCCAAACACTTTCTAGCTTTCATCAATGAAATGATTCCATAATTTACTTTGCGTTTATCTCTATACACCATAAACGACTCTTTCCCTGGCGGGTTTACCTTTACAATCTTCTTCTTGCACAATATTTCGGCATCATTGGCGCTAAGCCAATCCATTCCAAGCACGATGTCGAAACCGTTTAGTTCAATAGGCAATAATTCCTCGTGGAACTTATTCCCATTCAAGTCAATTAAGATGTTTTTCATACGATGGCTAACAGGTACAAACTTGCCACTATCAACTTCGACTAATAAGGCATGATCTAGTCTATTGTAACGCCCGTAGATCGGGGCTAGTCAATTTAAAGACGATAAGCGTCAAAAATGAGTTTCTGATAGAAGATTATTTAGAATGAATAATCTTAACTAGGTTATAGTATATGTTACAAGGATTCCGTACATATAAAGAACGTCGAAATCCGAATTATAACGAAGAAGTTATGACCTGTCGAAGTTTCGCGACAGAACCGGCACGACGCTGAATGACGTAAAAAGTGAATTTATGTTAGAGCGATATTTAGCCTTAGCGATCTAAACGAAAGTCGTAGATTTCGTTAAACCGAGAGCGTGCATAAAAGGAACGCCCAAATCTGACTTCGTATGAGGAAGTTATGATTTTTCTAAGTTTCAACTTAGCGGTATGCAGCCCGAATACTCAATTTGAGATCGAGCGGTTTTTAGCCGAAACAATCTAAATGAGAATCGAAGATCTCGTTGTTAGTAGCGAAACGATGAAAAGTTAGGCGAGAACGGACGTCAAACGAAGAAGTTATGAATTTATAACGAAGTTTTTCTGTCCCAGCCTTCTAAAAATAAATAATAAAAATAAAAGTCAAAATTAGCCGACGGAGTCTAAATGAAAGTTGTAGAGTATGGTCTGACCTTCGCGTGGATATAAAGAACGTCGAAAACGGAGCTCGTATGCGAAAGTTACGCAATTTAGAAGTTCGACGAGTCAATTACGCCCCGCGTAATTGAGTACGCCCCGCGTACTCAGGCGGATGCAAGTTGCCTGACCGATACTCGAGTGCCACAGATCGACGCATGCAGTGACGTCAAAGTACGCCCCGCGTAACCGAGTACGCCCCGCGTACTGAGTACGCCCTGCGTAATTTGAGATTACGCCCCGCGTAATCCCAGACCCTCAGCCTATAAATAGAACTCGAAATCAGCCATTTTCTCTTGTTCAAACTCTTCCCTCTCTCTAAGTTTTGCCTCGATTTGCGTGCCAATCATATCCCGAAGCCCCGGTATTATTCCCGAGCCCCGAAGCGAGATCCGAAGCCCCGAGAATCCCGAAGAGCGTTATTCCCGAGCCGAAGCCCTGCCCGCGAGGAGCCCGGTTTTTGTGAAGATCTTCCAGATCTGCGGAGAGGCGCTACATCTACAAGCCGTAGTGCTGTCGAATCATCTTCTGAGCAAGTGAGTGTATAGTCACTTTCATCTTACACATAAATATGAAGTATTTTATAAAATACGTGTTATGTGTATACATATATATATTGTTGTTTATATGCGTGAGTGCATAACACTTTCTTCTAATACATAAATATAAAGTATTAGCTATGAAATACGTGCTAGGTGTTATATATCTATTTGAGATGGATTTGGAATTGATATTTTTATACGGGTGTTAAATGATTCAAATTGTGTTTGTATTTATATCTACAAAAATGTTGGGTAGAACATGGGTAGATGGAATAGTTGGTGACGATGCGACTTTGTGCCTATTTGATAAACTTTGGTGACGATGTGCCTATTGTGCAAACCGTGGTGACTATGAGACGTAGTGCCAATTGTATGAACCCAGGTGACTATGAGACGTAGTGCCTATTGTGTAAGACCTGGTGACTATGAGACGTAGTGCCAATTGTATGAACCCAGGTGACTATGAGACGTAGTGCCTATTGTGTAAGCCCAGGTGACTATGAGACGTAGTGCCTATTGTGTGAGCCCTGGTGACTATGAGACGTAGTGCCAATTGTATGAACCCAGGTGACTATGAGACGTAGTGCCTATTGTGTAAGCCCAGGTGACTATGAGACGTAGTGCCTATTGTGTGAGCCCTGGTGACTATGAGACATAGTGCCAATTGTATGAACCCAGGTGACTATGAGACGTAGTGCCTATTGTGTAAGACCTGGTGACCATGAGACGTAGTGCCAATTGTATGAACCCTGGTGACTATGCGACGTAGTACTTATTGTATAAACCGTGGTAGCAAATGGACTGTGTGCCAGTTCCTCAGGTAAACCCTTAGGAATGAACGAAGAAAGTATAATCGATTCTTAGGGTAAAACCTTAAAGAAGATAATGGGGATGGGTATTTGGGTTGATTGTTGATAATTGAATATAATAAATGTATTATTGTGGGTTGAAAACCCTATATGCTCACCAGGCTCCCAAGCCTGACCCACTCAGTTTTCTTTGTATCACAGGTATCAATACGAAGACATAATTCACTGAGAGAATAAAGGAGATGTAAACCATTAGTGTAAATGAATGTAAGTTCTGTTTATGCTTATGTTCCTGTATTGACGATGACATCCCAAACGTTTTAAAATGAATAAAATACGTTTCTTCAAAAATGTTTTAATAACGTATTTATCATGTTTTTCTGGGGAAAAATTCCGCAACACTTTTATTAAAGAAGTACTCTGATTTTTATAAAGCATAAACAAAATCGGTCTTTTCTGGCCGTAAAAATGGGGATGTCACAGTTGGTATCAGAGCATTAGTTTAAGCGAACTAGGAATTTGTAGGAAATTTCTAGACTTAAACTTAGAATGCTAAGTAATGATTGTGAGGAGTGTGTCTAAAATATGTTAGGTAGTACACCTAAATAGACACAAGCACTAGTTTATTTTAGGAATGATGCCTAAAATGCTTTTATGTGCTAAATGTTTTGTGTGATAGCTATATTGGTGCTATTATTTGTTCGGATCTAGGGTCTGTTACCGACCGGATCTGGAGACCTTATGTGTTTAGGATTCTAAGCGTACGTATACGATATTAGAACTAGCATGTAATCGTTGGGAGTAATAAGGTGAAATTATGCGGTGTGTAGATAAAAATGGTGAGAACAAGAAGCGGAGTTGGAAATGCTGATGAAAACAGGAATCAACCGCCTGTAATTCAACAAGTACCTGTCGTAGCTGATGCACCTGAGCCGATAACAATGGCTGGTGTACAAATGATGATTCAAATGATGTTGGATCGTCAGATGGAAGAAACAAGACGCCTGCTTAGGCAGAATCGTGAAGAACCGTCAATTCAAGCAGAAGAGCCCGAGGAGAATGGAGGGCAGTCTGAAGGAGAAAACTTTAGTGGGATCATTGGTCAAGTCGAACAACCAGTGGTTAGACGCAATAACCAGTATGGAGGAAATGATGGTCGTGGGTGCAAGTATAAGGATTTCATGGCATCCAAACCACCATGTCTATCCGGAAGCCCGACGCCGGTGCAAGTTATGGACTGGGTCTCCGAAATGGAGACTATGTTTGAAAGTTGCGAATGTAGCAACAGGCAGAAGACCGCTCTTGCAATTCCTCTATTAAAATCTGGAGTACTGAGCTGGTGGAAGTTACTGGCAGGTTCGATGCCCAAGGGGGAAGCTAGCAAGATGTCTTGGGAGGAGTTCGTGGTACAATTGAAAATGCAATACTGCTCTGAGCAGGATCTCCTGGAAATCAACAATGAGTTCCAGAATCTAAAGAAGGGAAAATTGAGCATCACTGAATATGCCACAAGCTTTACGGAAAAGATGAAGCTCATTCCATACCTAGTTCCAACTGAACTTTCCAAGGTCAACAAGTTTGCCAATGGATTACCAGCGGACTTTGGTCCGATAGTCAAGCAAGCAACCACTTTGAAAGCCGCCATCTGGGCAGCCAAAAATGTTGAAACCCAAATAAAAGAAAAGGGTCTGGAGAGAGCTGAAGTTGGAGAGAAAAGGAAACATGAAGGATCTTCAATAATCAACAAAGAAACCAAATTCCCGAAATATGGAGGAAGAGATGAAGCTAAGTGGTGCGAGAAGTGTAAAAAGAAACACTTCGGGAAGTGTAGCGAGGATATGACTTGCTACAAATGTGGGAAGACGGGGCATTACGCCAACAAGTGCGCATCCAACAAAAAGGTGTGCTATGGATGTAACGAGGAAGGGCATATTTCTAGAGACTGCCCAAAGAAAAACGCACCACCACAGCCAAGGGCATTCCACATGATCCTCAACGAAGCGAATCAAGAATGAGGAATTTATACCCAAGGATCAACTTATGATGTAGCCAATTAAAGGCATAGTATAGGGTGAACTTGAACTTTTGTGTAATCATTTCAAGTTATATTGTAAACCCTGGTTTTGATATTTATGTGATAATTATGGTTTTAGTACCTGATGTGTTAAATGATTGTGTGATTTTTGTATAGTGACTTGGTTCGACTGAGAGACAATACTTGGGACGAGTATGAGTAGGTGTGAAAGGTAGTAGATGCATATACTACCGGAAGCACAGGACTCGCACTTGGATCAGTGAAAGTCGCAAGGTTACCAAGAAGCTAGTGATTGATTCCATTTTATTCTGGTATGTCATTACCATTGTTTCGGTGATGACTAGTAATATGGTTCTTGTTCCGACCCTAGTGGTCATGTTTAAATTGAGTCCGACTATGAGGAGCTTGTTACGTGGTCTAGAGGACCGAGTTAGATGTAACATCTGACTTAAGTCAGAAGGTTGAAGTTAATGCGATTGATAGTGTCGCTCTCGTTGTTAAAAGAAGTTTGTAGGTAGAAATGCTACATGCTGAAATGTGATTATATCGCATTAGAATATGAAGGAAGGTATATTCCATTTTGGAATTTAACTCTAAGAGACCAAAGTCTAAGCATTACATCATGCGATGAGAGGTCAGTAGAGCACGACCCATCGGTCTGTTACAACAGATAAAGGAAAGTATTTATCCTGAGAAGAAAAAGGAGTCCTCAATAAGGACCTATTTTGTAACTCAAAGGTTACGATTGAAAGCCAACATAGTACGAAGAGCAGGTGCAAGATTGAGCATCACGGTGATTACTTAGGATGGAAGGATGACATATGGAATCATTATACAAGCCCTATTTCGTTGATGATTCCGGGACGTAATCATCCTAAGGGGGAGATAATTGTAACGCCCGTAGATCGGGGCTAGTCAATTTAAAGACGATAAGCGTCAAAAATGAGTTTCTGATAGAAGATTATTTAGAATGAATAATCTTAACTAGGTTATAGTATATGTTACAAGGATTCCGTACATATAAAGAACGTCGAAATCCGAATTATAACGAAGAAGTTATGACCTGTCGAAGTTTCGCGACAGAACCGGCACGACGCTGAATGACGTAAAAAGTGAATTTATGTTAGAGCGATATTTAGCCTTAGCGATCTAAACGAAAGTCGTAGATTTCGTTAAACCGAGAGCGTGCATAAAAGGAACGCCCAAATCTGACTTCGTATGAGGAAGTTATGATTTTTCTAAGTTTCAACTTAGCGGTATGCAGCCCGAATACTCAATTTGAGATCGAGCGGTTTTTAGCCGAAACAATCTAAATGAGAATCGAAGATCTCGTTGTTAGTAGCGAAACGATGAAAAGTTAGGCGAGAACGGACGTCAAACGAAGAAGTTATGAATTTATAACGAAGTTTTTCTGTCCCAGCCTTCTAAAAATAAATAATAAAAATAAAAGTCAAAATTAGCCGACGGAGTCTAAATGAAAGTTGTAGAGTATGGTCTGACCTTCGCGTGGATATAAAGAACGTCGAAAACGGAGCTCGTATGCGAAAGTTACGCAATTTAGAAGTTCGACGAGTCAATTACGCCCCGCGTAATTGAGTACGCCCCGCGTACTCAGGCGGATGCAAGTTGCCTGACCGATACTCGAGTGCCACAGATCGACGCATGCAGTGACGTCAAAGTACGCCCCGCGTAACCGAGTACGCCCCGCGTACTGAGTACGCCCTGCGTAATTTGAGATTACGCCCCGCGTAATCCCAGACCCTCAGCCTATAAATAGAACTCGAAATCAGCCATTTTCTCTTGTTCAAACTCTTCCCTCTCTCTAAGTTTTGCCTCGATTTGCGTGCCAATCATATCCCGAAGCCCCGGTATTATTCCCGAGCCCCGAAGCGAGATCCGAAGCCCCGAGAATCCCGAAGAGCGTTATTCCCGAGCCGAAGCCCTGCCCGCGAGGAGCCCGGTTTTTGTGAAGATCTTCCAGATCTGCGGAGAGGCGCTACATCTACAAGCCGTAGTGCTGTCGAATCATCTTCTGAGCAAGTGAGTGTATAGTCACTTTCATCTTACACATAAATATGAAGTATTTTATAAAATACGTGTTATGTGTATACATATATATATTGTTGTTTATATGCGTGAGTGCATAACACTTTCTTCTAATACATAAATATAAAGTATTAGCTATGAAATACGTGCTAGGTGTTATATATCTATTTGAGATGGATTTGGAATTGATATTTTTATACGGGTGTTAAATGATTCAAATTGTGTTTGTATTTATATCTACAAAAATGTTGGGTAGAACATGGGTAGATGGAATAGTTGGTGACGATGCGACTTTGTGCCTATTTGATAAACTTTGGTGACGATGTGCCTATTGTGCAAACCGTGGTGACTATGAGACGTAGTGCCAATTGTATGAACCCAGGTGACTATGAGACGTAGTGCCTATTGTGTAAGACCTGGTGACTATGAGACGTAGTGCCAATTGTATGAACCCAGGTGACTATGAGACGTAGTGCCTATTGTGTAAGCCCAGGTGACTATGAGACGTAGTGCCTATTGTGTGAGCCCTGGTGACTATGAGACGTAGTGCCAATTGTATGAACCCAGGTGACTATGAGACGTAGTGCCTATTGTGTAAGCCCAGGTGACTATGAGACGTAGTGCCTATTGTGTGAGCCCTGGTGACTATGAGACATAGTGCCAATTGTATGAACCCAGGTGACTATGAGACGTAGTGCCTATTGTGTAAGACCTGGTGACCATGAGACGTAGTGCCAATTGTATGAACCCTGGTGACTATGCGACGTAGTACTTATTGTATAAACCGTGGTAGCAAATGGACTGTGTGCCAGTTCCTCAGGTAAACCCTTAGGAATGAACGAAGAAAGTATAATCGATTCTTAGGGTAAAACCTTAAAGAAGATAATGGGGATGGGTATTTGGGTTGATTGTTGATAATTGAATATAATAAATGTATTATTGTGGGTTGAAAACCCTATATGCTCACCAGGCTCCCAAGCCTGACCCACTCAGTTTTCTTTGTATCACAGGTATCAATACGAAGACATAATTCACTGAGAGAATAAAGGAGATGTAAACCATTAGTGTAAATGAATGTAAGTTCTGTTTATGCTTATGTTCCTGTATTGACGATGACATCCCAAACGTTTTAAAATGAATAAAATACGTTTCTTCAAAAATGTTTTAATAACGTATTTATCATGTTTTTCTGGGGAAAAATTCCGCAACACTTTTATTAAAGAAGTACTCTGATTTTTATAAAGCATAAACAAAATCGGTCTTTTCTGGCCGTAAAAATGGGGATGTCACATCTATCAACAAGCAAAGCTAGGTTTCCTACCAAATTCATGCTAAATAAAGAAGTAGTTGGCTACAGAATCAAATAAAATTTGGACAAGCAATTTGTTTATGAGAAAGGTACCTGAAGCGACATCAGCATCATCTTTAGCAGCTTCCAGTGTCATCTGGAATGCTCTCGCCTTCAGCTTTGGCGGAATGTTGGGTCTTGCTACCTCCTTCTTTTTCGGGCAGTCCTTCGACATGTGTCCCTCCTCACCACAACCATAGCAAACTTTCTTATAGAGGGTGCATTCATTGGCATAGTGCCCTGGCTTTCCACATTTGTAGCATGTGGCCACTACCTCACATTTTCCATGATGCTTCTTCTTGTTGGGTTTTGAGCAATCTAACACTTCCTAAGTGTGCATGCAACCCTAATAAACCTTGGATCTATGTTTGTCTAAATACATGCAAAATAATAATTTTCCAAGGTTCATAACCTATCTAACATGGCATGGGGAACATTTCAACATAAAAGAGTTAGAAGAGATTACATACCTTTGTTGATGAGTTTGGTTCTTGAGGAGTTTGAGGGCCAAGCACCAATAGTGTGAATGCCTCAAATGGAATCACAAATCACCACAAACTCTTGGAAAACTTTGAGAGAGAATACACACTTGTATTTTCGGCCACACACAAGCACACACACATTAGTTCACTAGTTACACTAGCTACCATTTCATGCTCCATAAGCATGCTTATATAGTGTCCAAGGATCCATGGGTTAAAAGCTCCATGGATCATCCATGGACTTCCATATAAACCTAGCCCATTAACAAATGAGTGTTAGCCCACACCATATAAAACCAATAGCCCATAATCTAATTAGTCTTCCTTTTAATCTCTAAATTAATTCATAATTAATTTAAGACTAATACTAATTAAATAACATAACTTCATATTAATATATTATAACTTATAATATATTAATAAACATATGTGTATAACTCTCATAAAATTATCCATAAATAGTTTGGATGAGATGCAACCCAAATGGACCATGCCGGGTCGGGTCAAGTATATAACAAATAAGTTATGGACTTAGACACCTTATCCAACAGACTCCTACTTGGATAAGTCTAATAACTATATTTGCGTATGTTACTTCAGGAACCAACCAGCAATCGTAGCTCTCGAAAACTCCATTGAACTATGAAGAAAACTCTGTTGAACTATGAAGCGCCATTTTAGATAAGTGATCATATACTCCTCTGTTCTCATGATATCAGCCGGACAAATACATGGAACAACGTCGTACTTATTGTCCAACAGTTTGTTTCCCGATTTCTGATTTGTTTGACAAAGAACTTAATCGAACACATCAATTTTAGTTCTGACCGGCCGGTACATAGGTCACAACAAAATCATCGAGGGGCCCAGATATCGCTTCTATTTCTAGAAGGAACAGATAAACTTCGACTCATATGCTTGTTCTACTACTTGTTGAATTGTACACAAAGGCACATTTTATAACATCAAGTTACTGATGCGTTTACGTGCAATCAATGCACAACCAACTCATAGGTAACAACTCATATCTCTAGGTTTGAAGATTTATATGATATTACCGTCTCACGATCACTCGAGATAAATTCCATGAAGTGATACAAGTGAGCGTGGGTTTATTCTAATACTCATAACTTATGAGCACTCATGAATGTTTTAGCAACCATTGCTATGACTAAACCCATTTAGCCATCTACAAACTCGATTCATGAAAGTCTTGATTCATAACTACTTCCAACATATGAACGACTGTGGAGTGTTTAAATAACTTAGTCATTCGGAAAGAATAACCTAGCTATTTTGGAAGTCAAAACATGCAAAGTGAAACACAATAATAATCGAATCCAATATGGTCTCAGAACCCTTTTGAATATAAATAGAACCACCTTTTATTTATCACCATATTGATTACACATTATTCATTGTATAATGTTTCAAACAATCAACTTAAGACTTGAATAAAACAACAGTCGTCCCATGCTCCTAGCATGTACACTTTGTTTTTCTAAACAATAGTTATGCCATACTCCAAGTATGCACACTATGTTTGTCTATGATCCTTACATTGTGATGTAGATCAATTGAACATGATTCCAATGATACTCATTTCACAATCCCAAATCCTTATTGTAAATGTGAGAATCCCCGATTCCTATCATTTACCAAAAAACTGTTAGAGGTTAAACTTTTATGCAATGTTCCTCTTGTAATGATTATGCACAAAGTCACCAAAACCTTGTCACCAGTCATTACAGAGTATTCCAAAGAAGGTCAACTTCTATGGAACGGAAGTCTCATATTCGAAGTACATTGCTTTGAACATCCTTCTTGCATTAAGGTTTTCTAATCTTACATAGATTGAATAACTTCCACCTATGGAGACATTTCCATAGTCCCATTCTGACTATCACTTCCGAACAAGAGTTACTTCTTTTTAGAATATGTCAATACGGTCCTTTCCGACAACTTACATCATACTTCCAACTTTCCCTGAGCAACCAATCTTTGCCGAACCTCATATTTGTCCTCGACAATTGCTTAATCACTTTAGTCATATCCAGTTCTAGACTTTTCCCTTCTCAATGCCTTAAGCATTTGGAAAATTTAGAAAAGATGAATATTATAGCACATGCAATCGATCCTATATCCGAAGCATATGGGACACGATTCATGATGTTTGACATAAAGACATGATACTAGACAAGTCTTTTGCTACAATATTTTTCATTTGCCATGTTTTCAAAATTTAACTATGAAGAGGGATGCCGTAATCATAATCGAATTTTGAAAATGCAATATATATAGAATTTCTTCAAGTTGAACCATTCCAACATAAAATTCATATATATATATATATATATATATATATATATATATATATATATATATATATTCTTGACTAAAGATGGTTAAAATCTTAATCTAAGCTTCTAGAATTGAAATGAAGTATAATTTCCTCTCCCTTAATTATAGCAAAACAACTTTTCAACCCCTGCAACTTCACGAATTGAAACTTTGTTTTCTATAATTAACATTGCTAACTTGCAACACTAAACGTAATAATCATGCTCCCACTAACATGATGATTATCAGCATAACACTTATGCTCCCACTAGCTTTGACATATTTCCAGAAATCTGCTGGACTTCTGAAATTTAGATTCATACACCCTTTCTTAGATAGCTCACATGTGTGTCTAAACAATTTTCAGAACTATGAAAAGGGATGCCATAATCATAGTCTCAATTGCTTAGGCATTTGCCATTTCTCACAAGTCCATGTTAGTGTGTCGGTTAACCATACGCGCTCCATTAACGACTTTTGAAAATGCAAATAACACAATTGATATCTACGTAAAATCTACTTAGTGAAAGCGTTTCCTCACCATCATTTTCATGAATCGGAGAGAAACCTTATGACACTTAGATTTTATAGTGTATGAGTGCCTATCCATGTGAATTTGTCAAAACCATAATCACAAGATAAGATTAGTGACAAATTCAGCCTTACATGGATTAAACTTGTTCAATCTTAGTTTCTTGTCACCTTGGTAGCACAAGGCCCACCAATGCTTCCAAGTTGAACTCTGATAACTCACATCCAAATTCAACTTATTTGAAGTAGGTACAGAAATAAGAATTATGTCAACACGATAGGTTGCAAACCTTAAGTCGTGTGCTAGTGATAAATTACAGGTTTTACTCTTGATTAAATCTTGAAACTCTTTCAGGATCTTTAAGGCTCCCACTGTCCCCTTGACATATAAGTTTCCCCAGTTAAGAACCATTCCTTGACAAAACAAATATTCAAGGGATAGTGTGGATTCTTATCAAGACTAACACATCACACAATTGGTCTTAGTTGGTCTTTGTCTCATCCAAGACATCACAACTTACCAATCTCAAATGTACAAGAGTAGAAAACATTTTGTTCTTACATTTGACTAGTGTTAACAAATCTTCCTTTATGTCACTCAATGTTACAATCTTGGAGTATGACTCTAAGAATTGTTTTGGAACGAAGCATGACTCATCTTCTCGATTTTAACCAATCCAACAATTCATGACCTCTCTTCTTAGCCATAACAATGCACTAAGACGTCCTTAGAGTATGAATTTGTGATATGGTTTCATAATCATTAAGATGATCATGAAATACGATACTAAAGTACTCTCCCATCCTTTCAGATTTGAGAAACTTTTATCTTTCTGCCTAGTTTGATTCTTCTTATTTGTTTTGTCATACATTGTAACCTTTCCAATGTTACAGAATTATACTTAACCTCATAAGTATAATCATATTTACTAATCTTTAGTAAATTATGACAAATCAATCTTTGTGGTGGACATTGACCAGCGCACACCCAGTGTACCTAATTCCTTAGTCCTTCAATTGACTCACATATACATGTGATCAAAGAATTAGTCTTAATTTTCAAAGATGAAAATTCTCATTCATCATACAATACAACTTGTATGATTCCAAGTTTCTGTCCAATTGAAACTTGGGTGATGAAAACTTTCTTCATTCGGTAAATTCAGACACTACCACAAATGAAGGAATCAAATCCACTTTCCAATATTGCTATTACTGGAAACATATAAGCAACAATTTTCCACAGATGCCATTGTAAGGATATTTTTAAAATAAATAAAATTAAAACCCTTTTTTTCTTTTATTTTAAAATTTTGCGGAAAAACTTATCCTTACAATCCACATGAAAACCTTGTTGTTATCTATTCATAAGCAATATATTATAACTCTTAAGCAACAGCTCAAAATTCTGATTACCGAACCATGCGATCGAAACCCACCTTCGCAATCAGAATCAACATATACTTACTTTAAGCTTCCTATCTTTTCTTTGATTCTTAAAAACATCAGCATGTGACCCATTCACAATAAGAATCGCCAAATAGGAACTTAATAGAGTTAGTCAGTGGACTTTACCCAAAGTAGAGTCAAACCTCTTAACTTGATCAACCTTATGACCTTTCAGGTAAATAGGGCAGCTTCGCAACCAATGCCCCTTCCTTTGGCAACAAAACACATGGACCCTTTGGTAATGGCACATGAGACTATCTCAGAATTTGCCTTTCTCTTTACTATTTGGTCAACCGAGTTGACTATAGCCGATCCCTTTCCATTGGGAAGAGAAATCCTTTTCTAGATATCCAATGCTACCATTGTCAATGTCCATGTAGACTTGGGAAGTTGTTCTTTTAATCAAATTTGCTTTACTGGTGTTCCGAATCATTGCTAATTCCACAACACCAAGCAAATAGATAAGATCATTAAGGGTCATGTCATAGTCTGTCTCATAGTAGTCCCAAAGAGACTCACTATGTTACTAAGAAAGTGATTGAACATCCAACCTTCACGAGAATTTGACACCCAACTCTCCCGGCTTGTCAATATGTGACTTTATCTCCAAGATGTGAGCACACATAGACTATGCTTGCCAATAGGGATTGAGTGACTTTAAACTTTTCAAGAATTTGTGGGTGAGGGAGAATAATTGGAGGAGGTGGAGGAAGTGAAGCATGATGTTGAGGGACACCATCTTCAAGAGATTTGGGAAGATCATAGTTGTCTGAACCAGACATCTATAATGGGAGAAAATCAAGTTAGTTGATTCAAAATCCTTAATATAACACCCAATATGAAATATTAAGGCTAGGACCCAACACAATATTTTATAATTTGGAAGAGGGATGCCGTAATCCAAGCTATAAAATATTTGAAGGTAGGCGAATGACGATTCACCAATTTCCACCATGAAAAACGAAATAATTTATTAGGTTTTAATTGGATTTGAAATTCCTAGATCTTTTGAGATTCATTGAACTTTTCAATGGCATGTTTCAATCTCGAGTGTGCCCTCTCAAATTTTGTGACTGGGATGCCGAGGATCACAAAACAAGGTGTGAATAACCATACCAATTCACTTGGTACCCTTAATATTATCACCCAATCAATGTGCCGGTTAACCACACACGCTCCATTGATCTATGACAAACATTAAGTCACCCTTCGTGATCCTTACTAGTCCAAGTTAGTGTGTCGGTTAACCACACACGCTCCACCAACGACTTGGTAAGGTACAAAGTGTGAATTCCATGGGCTAGCACCAATTTCACATTTTTCCTAAAGTAACTAAGAATGGGAATTAAATAAAATATATTTAGTTACTTTATAATAATCATTATACTTTTAATGAGAATTTAAAGTCATTGTCCTACCCGTTCGGCTAACGACCCTCCACCGATCAAGCAAGCGGTGGGTGAGAGTGGACACCCATTAAGTCGCCATTTTATAGGCAACAACCTTATACCCACCTTATAGACCGGCTTCGTGAATGAGGCCTACTAACGGTAGAACGACTTATTCTTATACATATATATAATAATTAAACATTAATGTTATAAATAGTATAAGTGTTGAATTTTAACTTTTAAAATTCTAAGTGTTGGAATTAAAGTTTATTAAAGTGTGTGAAACTTTTCCAAATTCCAAAACTTGAGGGCAAGTTTTGAACAATTCATAAACTTTTGGATATTCATAACTTATAAATTAAAGGTTCATAAAAATGAAGACTCTTCATTTTCATGTAACTTATGTGTTTAAATGTGTGTGTTAAAGAAAGTGACCTTTGGATATCCATAACTTGAGGACAAATTATGGACTCCATTAAAACACATAAATGATCAAGAATTAATTCTAAACAATTCAGCAAATAATTCCTATCATCTTCTAAATTCATAAGAACATGAACATGATCATCAAAATTTCAAGAATTATATGAACACATAAAAATCATGGAATTTTGATATATGCTATTGTAAATGGATTAGAACAACCATTACACCAACTAAAACAAGTTTTAAAACACCAAAACAGTTTAGGGTAATGTTTCTAGTCCATTTCCAGCAACTAAAGTCGAAAATCTGCACTCTGTCGATCCTACTCGTCGAGTGCATGAACCTACTCGGCGAGTAGGTTGAAGATACACATGGACTCGACGAGTCCCCCCATGGACTCAGCGAGTTCATCAGGCAGACAACAAGTTTTTCGACTTTTTCAACTATTTTGCATCAAGTATGAAACAAGCAAGCCTAGGCTCTGATACCACTGTTGGGTTTTGAGCAATCTAACACTTCCTAAGTGTGCATGCAACCCTAATAAACCTTGGATCTATGTTTGTCTAAATACATGCAAAATAATAATTTACCAAGGTTCATAACCTATCTAACATGGCATGGGGAACATTTCAACATAAAAGAGTTAGAAGAGATTACATACCTTTGTTGATGAGTTTGGTTCTTGAGGAGTTTGAGGGCCAAGCACCAATAGTGTGAATGCCTTAAATGGAATCACAAATCACCACAAACTCTTGGAAAACTTTGAGAGAGAATACACACTTGTATTTTCGGCCACACACAAGCACACACACATTAGTTCACTAGTTACACTAGCCACCATTTCATGCTCCATAAGCATGCTTATATAGTGTGCATGGTTAGGGTGAAACCCTAATAACCCATGTCTTTTCCTTTCCAAGGATCCATGGGTTAAAAGCTCCATGTATCATCCATGGACTTCCATATAAGCCTAGCCCATTAACAAATGAGTGTTAGCCCACACCATATAAAACCAATAGCCCATAATCTAATTAGTCTTCCTTTTAATCTCTAAATTAATTCATAATTAATTTAAGACTAATACTAATTAAATAACATAACTTCATATTAATATATTATAACTTATAATATATTAATAAACATATGTGTATAACTCTCATAAAATTATCCATAAATAGTTTGGATGAGATGCAACCCAAATGGACCATGTCGGGTCGGGTCAAGTATATACCAAATAAGTTATGGACTTAGACACCTTATCCAACACTTCTTACATTTGTCGCACCACTTGGCTTCACCTCCACCTCCTCTCGAACGAGACTTCGGGAACTTGTTTTTCTTGTTGGAACCTAAAGGTCCATCATACTTCCTCTTTTCACCAACTTCTATCCTTTCTAGACCCTTTTCCTTCTGCTGGGCCTCCACGTTCTTAGCTGCTCGAACAGCTGTTTTCAGAGTAGTTGCCATCTTGACTGTCGGACCAAAGTCGGCAGGCAGTCCATTAGCAAACCTCTCAATCTTGGAGAGTTCCGTTGGCACTAGGTACGAAAATAACTTCATTTTCTCAGTGAATGCAGTAGCATAGTCGTCTATGCTCATTCTCCCCTTCTTTAAGTTTTGGAACTCATTGTTCAGATCAATCAGATCTATCTCTGAACAATACTGCACCCTTAATTGTGATGGGTTTTGAGCATTCTAACACTTCCTAAGTGTACATGCAACCCTAATAACCTTGGATCTATGTTTGTCTAAGTATCATGCAAAGTTGAATTCCAAGGTTATATTCCTATCTAGAATACATGGGGAACAATTTTTCCTTGAATAAAAGATAGAATAACTTACCTTGTAGTGGCTTGTGTTCCTTGAAACCTTGTGAGCCTAGCACCCCAAGTGTGATGCCTCAAATGCTTCACACAACACCAAATGCTCTTGGAAAGACTTTAAAGAGAATCCACACTTCTTGAAATTGGCCTAGCCCTCAAGTTTCTTATATGTCTTGTGTGTGTTACCAATTTGTGGAGAATGGGACCTTTATATAGTGTTGTGTCATGACTCTTCAATTTCATGACCCATAGGTTTGTAACTCCCATGGAGCATCCTATGGGTAAAGCCCAACTTGATAATCCATGGAGCCTTTTAGCCCACTATACAAGATATGAATGATTTACATAATCAACCCATATATTTAATTAGTTATCCTTTGATCACTTAATTAATTCCAAATTAATTCTTTGATCAAACTAATCAAATAATATTATTAATATATTAGAACTTATAATATATTAATAATCTCCAAGTGATATTTCTCTCATTTAGTCTATCCAATTGCATGGTTCCATGCAACCCAAATGGACCATGCCGGGTCGGGTCAAGTACACCCCAGAAATAGTTATGGACTTAGACACCTTATCCAACAGTCTCCCACTTGGATAAGTCTAATAACTATAACTCTAGTACTTCAGGAACCGACTGGCAATCGTAGCTCTTTCAAGGTTTCTCGGAACTGAAAAGATGATGGTACGCCATTTAAGATAAGAGATCATATAATCCTCTGTTCTAGATATCAGCCGGACAAATACATGGAACAACGTCTTACTTATTGTCTAGCAGTTTGTTTCCCGATTTCCGATTTGTTTGACAAAGAACTTATTGAACACATCAACTTAGTTCTGACCGGGCCCGGTACATAGGTCAAAACAAAATCATCGAGGGGCCCATATATCAGCTTCTAATCCAAGAAGGAACAGATAAACTTCGACTCATATGTTTGTTCTACCACTCATTGAATTACACACAAAAGCACGTTTTATAACATCGAGTTACCAATGCGTTTTCGTACAATCAATGCATAACCAACTCGTAAGTAACAAATCATATCTCTAGGTTTGAAGACTTATATGATATTACCGTCTCACGATCACTCGAGATGAGATTCCATGAAGTGATTCCAGTGAGCGTGGGTTGAGTCCAATGCTCAGAACTTATGAGCACTCATGATTGTTGTAGCCATGTCCAACACCTTAGACCTCTGCAACCAATCATGACAGTCTTGATTCATACCTACTTCCGACATATGACCGAGTGTGGAGGTTTGAATAATATGATATACCAACCAAAATTATTCTGGAAGTCAAAACATGCAAAAGAAATATAGTAAAAGATCGACAAGAGATAGCAACACTTTACTTATAAATAAAACACCTTTTATTCATCATCAAATGTCAATTACACTTTACAAATTTCCGGGTTATCTAACTACTAAAACTTATATCATCCTTCAGCCCTATGCTCCGAGCATGCTGGAGATGCTTAACCCTACTCAGTCCCTTCGTGAGGGGATCTGCTGGGTTCTCATCCGATGATACCCTCTTTGCCACGAGGAGTCCTTCTTCAATTTGATGTCTGATAAAATGGTATTTTCTGTCGATGTGTCTGGATCTCCCATGATCCCTTGGTTCCTTGGCTAAGGCAACAGCACTTTCACTATCACAGAAAATTTCCATTGGCTCTTTAATAGCTGGTACAACTCCAAGGTCTCCAATGAAGTTCTTCAGCCATATCGCCTCCTTTGCCGCCTCGCTAGCTGCAATATACTCTGATTCACAAGTAGAATCTGCCACTGTCTCTTGCTTGGAACTCTTCCAAGAAATTGCTCCTTCGTTTAGGGTAAAGACCCACCCCGACTGAGAGCGGAAATTATCCCTATCAGTCTGGAAGCTAGCATCACTGTACCCTACAACTCTCAAGTCATCACTCCCACCGAGGGTAAGGACCCAGTCCCTAGTCCTCCGTAGATACTTGAGAATATTCTTTACCGCAGTCCAGTGTGCCTTGCCAGGGTTCCCCTGATACCTGCTAACCATGCTTAGGGCAAAGGCTACATCAGGTCGAGTACACGTCATAGCATACATGATCGATCCTACAGCCGAAGCATAAGGTATTCGACTCATTTCTACTATCTCAGCCTCAGTGCTAGGGCTTTGTGTCTTACTCAATCTGGCGTTACTCTGGATAGGTAACTCTCCTTTGTTGGAATCCTGCATGCAGAATCTCTTCAGCACCTTATCCAAGTATGTACTCTGACTAAGTCCAATTAGTCTTTTACTCCTGTCTCTCAAAATCTTTATCCCTAGGATATAGGCAGCTTCACCAAGGTCCTTTATAGCGAAACACTTCCCAAGCCAGGACTTTACTTCCTGCAGGGTTGGGATGTCATTTCCTATGAGTAGTATGTCATCCACATACAGTACCAAAAAACTGACTATGCTCCCACTAGCCTTGATATAGACACAGGATTCATCTTCACTCCTCGAAAAGCCAAATTCCTTGACTTTCTCATCAAAACAAAGATTCCACCTGCGAGGTGCCTGTTTCAATCCATAAATGGATTTCTCGAGTTTACACACTCTATTAGGGTACTCATTGCTGACAAAACCCTCTGGCTGACTCATGTAAACATCTTCAGCCAACTTTCCATTCAGGAAAGCGGTTTTGACATCCATTTGCCATATTTCATAGTCATGAAATGCAGCTATGGCTAACGAACCCGAATAGACTTAATCTTGGCTACCGGAGAAAAGGTCTCATCATAGTCCACTCCAGGAATTTGAGAGAAGCCCTTTGCAACTAGTCTAGCCTTATAAGTGTGTACTTTACCATCCATGTCAGTCTTCTTCTTGAAGACCCATTTGCACCCTACAGTCTTATGACCTGGTACATTCTCAACCAAGTTCCAAACTTGATTGTCATACATGGATTGTATCTCGCTATCCATGGCCTCTTTCCACTTGGCAGCCTCAGGGCCTGCCATGGCTTCCGTGTAGCTGTTAGGTTCATCCAGACCTACTAGTGTCTCATCACTAATAAGTGTCTCACCTTCTGCAGTAATATGGAAACCATAGTAATGCTCAGGTGCATTCCTAACTCTCGTGGAACGTCTCAGAGGTACAGGCTCATCAACTAGCTCAACAGGAGTTTCCTCCTCAAGTTGAGGGCTAGTGTTTGAAGTTCCTTCACCGCTTGATTCTTGAATTTCTTCAAGATCAATTTGCCTCCCACTGTCTCCTTGGCTTATAAATTCTCTTTCTCGAAAGACTCCTCTTCTTGCTACAAAGACCACATTGTCACTAGGTCTATAGAAGAGGTAACCAAAGGATTGCTGTGGGTAGCCGATGAAAATACACCTCTCGCTTCGAGGTTTGAGCTTATCATGAGTCTCGCGTCTCACGAAAGCCTCGCAACCCCAAATCTTGATGTGGTCTAGTTTAGGTACTTTACCAGTCCACATCTCGTGAGGAGTTTTGGCAACTTTCTTTGTAGGGACTAGATTAAGAATATGGGCGGCAGTCTCTAAGGCATACCCCCAGAATGAGATTGGTAGCGTAGCTCGACTCATCATGGAACGAACCATATCCAACAAGGTTCGATTACGCCTCTCAGCTACACCATTCAACTGTGGTGTCCTGGGAGGTGTCAATTGTGAGACAATCCCACATTCCCTAAGATAATCGAGGAACTCTGAACTAAGATACTCACCTCCTCGATCGGATCAAAGCATCTTAATGTTCCTGCCCAATTGATTCTCGACTTCCTGTTTAAATTCCTTAAACCTCTCGAAAGTCTCTGACTTATGCTTGATTAAGTAGACATATCCATATCTACTGTAATCATCAGTGAAAGTCAAATAATAACGATTAGCATCCCTTGTGGCATGTTTGAATGGTCCACACACATCCGTGTGTACAAGGTCGAACAAACCTTCACCCCTCTCGCATGAGCCTGTGAAGGGTGACTTTGTCATTTTTCCAAGTAAGCATGATTCGCAACTATCATCTGACTTTAGGTCAAACGATTCTAAGACTCCATCCTTTTGGAGTTGGCCTATGCGTTTCTTGCTTATATGTCCAAGACGACAATGCCATAATGATGCTTTATCCAAGTTATTATTATTAGTAGAATCAATACACAAAACATTATTTCCTAAATTATCTACAACAGATACAGCTTCGTACACACCATCACAAGGTAATGCTTTAAAATAAAAGACATTATTATAGAAAACATCTATAGAACCAACTTCATTATTAAATGAAAAGGTAAACCCTTGTTTGTACAAAGCATGAAAGGAAATAATATTTCTTGCCATTCCTGGCGAATAACAACATTTATTCAAATCTAAACTAAACCCACTACTTAGCGATAAAGTATAAACTCCAATCTTGGTGACAGGTGAAGCTTTCCTATTCCCCATGATCAAGTTTATTCTTCCTTGCTCCACATTCTCACTTCTTCTTAGTCCCTGCAAGTCACAACAAATATGAATATCACAACCGGTATCAAGGACCCAAGATTTAGAATGGGGTGAGTTATTAGAAATGATAGTGTAAGTACATGCGTGGTTGGGTTTAACTTTCCCATCCTTCACATCCTGCTGGTACTTTGGGCAGTTCCGCTTCCAATGAGACTTTTCATGGCAATAGAAGCATTCAGCCTCCTTTGGGTCAGAAGAAGGAGTGACGAAACCTTTCTTGGTTCCACTTGAAGAAGAGCCATTAAGGGTCCGAGCCTTGGTACCCTTCGAGGATCTCTTTCTCTTCCTCCATCGATTCTTCCCAATTGCCAAAACCGGAGTTGAGTTTGGAGTAGGAGTGATAGAAACCGACTTCCCCTTAAGATCTGATTATGCGGTCTTGAGAAGTCCCTGAAGTTTGCTGAGTGTGACTTCTTCCTTATTCATGTGATATGTCATGCGGAATTGATCATAGCACGATGGTAAGGAGTGCAAAATGATATCTATTGCAAGATCCTCAGGGAAGTTCACATTAAGCTTCAGCAAACGATCCACATACCTTTGCATTTTCTGCATGTGGCTCGTGACGGATTCCCCGTCCTTCATCATGGTTGTTATCATGGAGCAGATGATTTCATACCTCTCTTGTCTTGCACTTTGATGGTATCTTTCCATGAAATCTTGGTGCATTTCATAAGGGTAGAAATCTTCATAAGACTTTTGGAGTTCCGCTATCATCGTGGCCATCATGATGCAAGCCACTTTCGTAGCATCCCTTTCATGTGCCCGAAATTCAGCGATCTCCTGAGGAGTTGCAGTGGTCTCATCAATCTCCTTAAGCTCCTTGTCAAGGACATATTCTTTGTCCTCGTAGCGGGTAATCATCCTGATGTTTTTGATTCACTCATTGAAGTTGGATCCATCAAAGGTGACTTTCCCACACAAGTTCATAAGGGTAAAGGAGCCATTAGGATTAGAGCCAGAAGCAACATTGTTTGAAGACATCTGAAAGAAAAGGACAAGATTAGTTTAGATATAAGAGAGTCCTTAATAAAACACCCAAATGTAATATTAAGGCTAGGATCCAATCACAATATAATATAACTTAGAAGAGGTATGCCGTAATCTAAGCTACACCATATTTGAAAGGTAGGTGAATGACGATTCACCAATTTCCACCACGAAAACCGAAATATTTAAGTATTAGGTTTTTTTTTGATTGGTTCTTAGAAATTCCTAGATACTTTGAGATTCAATGAACTTTTCAAAGGCATGTTTCAATCTCGAGTGTGCCCTCCAAGTTTTGTGACTGGGATGCCGAGGATCACAAAACGAGGTGTGAAGTAACCATGCAAATCACTTGGTACCCTTAAAAGTTTATCACTCAATCGATGTGCCGGTAAACCACACACGCTCCATGGATACTATAATGAACCCTAAGTCACCCTTTACCCACCTTGTTAAGTCCAAGTTAGTGTGTCGGTTAACCACACACGCTCCACCAACGACTTAATCAAAGTGTAAAGTGTAATTTCATGGATTAGCACCTTATTCACATTTTTCCTAAAGTAACTAAGATTGGGAATTTAATAAAAAGATTTAGTTACTTTATAATATTCATCATACTTTGAATGAGAATTTATAAGTCCTTGTCTTACCCGTTCGGCTAACGACCCTCCACCAGTCAAGCAAGCGGTGGGTGAGAGTAGACACCCATTAAGTCAAAATTTTATAGGCAACAACCTTATACCCACCTTATAGACCGGCTTCGTGAATGAGGCGTACTAGCGGTAAGACGACTTTGTTCTTATACATATATATATAATTATTAAATCATCATAATATAAGTATAAGGGTTGAATTTTAACTTTTAAAATTCTAAGGGTTGGAACTAAAGTTTAACTTAACTTTACTTGTTCCAAAGCTTGAGGGCAAGTTTTGTAAACTTTCAAAACTTTTCATTTCTTGTAACTTATGAGTTTAATAGAGTAATAAAATGAGGACTTTTCATTTTTTCTAACTCTTGTGTTCTTTTAATGGTTTTTAATCCAAGAGACTTTTGGTTTTCCATAACTTGAGGACAAGTTATGGACTCCATTAAAACACATTATGATCAAGAATTAAACTACCACATAGGTTACAAATAATTCCTATGATCATCTAAACATCATAAGAACAAGAATATGAATATGAACACCTTCAAGAATCAAAATCACATTAAACTTTGTAATTTTGATAACTAGTTGTTGTAAATGAGTTAGCAAATACATTACACCATCTAAAACAAGTTTTCAAGTACCAAAACAGTTTAGGGTAATGTATCCAATCCATTTCCAGCAACTGAAGTCGAAATTCTGCACTCTGTCGACCCTACTCGCCGAGTGCATGAACCTACTCGGCGAGTAGGTTGAAGATACAAGTGGACTCGGCGAGTCCCCCCATGGACTCGGCGAGTCCATCAGTCAGACAGCAAGATTTCGACTTTTTTTCTTTCAACTTTTAAGCACAAATAAAAAGCAAACAAGCCTAGGCTCTGATACCACTGATGGGTTTTGAGCATTCTAACACTTCCTAAGTGTACATGCAACCCTAATAACCTTGGATCTATGTTTGTCTAAGTATCATGCAAAGTTGAATTCCAAGGTTATATTCCTATCTAGAATACATGGGGAACAATTTTTCCTTGAATAAAAGATAGAATAACTTACCTTGTAGTGGCTTGTGTTCCTTGAAACCTTGTGAGCCTAGCACCCCAAGTGTGATGCCTCAAATGCTTCACACAACACCAAATGCTCTTGGAAAGACTTTAGAGAGAATCCACACTTCTTGAAATTGGCCTAGCCCTCAAGTTTCTTATATGTCTTGTGTGTGTTACCAATTTGTGGAGAATGGGACCTTTATATAGTGTTGTGTCATGACTCTTCAATTTCATGACCCATGGGTTTGTAACTCCCATGGAGCATCCTATGGGTAAAGCCCAACTTGATAATCCATGGAGCCTTTTAGCCCACTATACAAGATATGAATGATTTACATAATCAACCCATATATTTAATTAGTTATCCTTTGATCACTTAATTAATTCCAAATTAATTCTTTGATCAAACTAATCAAATAATATTATTAATATATTAGAACTTATAATATATTAATAATCTCCAAGTGATATTTCTCTCATTTAGTCTATCCAATTGCATGGTGCCATGCAACCCAAATGGACCATGTCAGGTCGGGTCAAGTACACCCCAGAAATAGTTATGGACTTAGACACCTTATCCAACAAATTGTTCCAAGAACTCCTCCCATGACATTTTCAGGGCTTCTCCTCATGGCATAGTATCTACCAGCAACTTCCACCAACTCAAGACTCCAGTCTTCAGTTGTCTAACTGCAAAGACAGTCTTCTGTTTGTTGCTACAGTCGCAACTTTCAAATACCATCTCCATTTCGGAGATCCAATCCATAATCTCAACAGGCTTTGGGCTTCCAGAAAGACTTGGCGGCTTGGCGCCCTAGAAGTTCTTGTACATTCGCCCGTCCTTGTTGTTTCTCCTTTCCGGGTCGTTCCTTCGTTCTCCTTGAGTCCCAACTTGACTCACCATGCGACTATTGTTCCCTTCCTTTGATTGCTCAGGAAGCAATTCAGGTTCCTCAATAGGTATGATAGGTTCGTCCCTATTATCATGCAACATTTGTCGCATTTCATCCCTTTGTTCGGCTAACATAGCCTGAATCATGGCTTGCACCCCAGCCATTGTTATTGGTTCTGGTGTTGCTGCTACAACAGGTATTTGCTCAATCACTGGCGGTTGATTCCAGTTTTCATCTGCGTTTCCAACGCCACTCCTTGTTCTCACCATTTTGATCTACACACCAAATAAGGTGAAATTAGATCCTCATCCATGATAGATATTCAAATCATCTTTATCACTCCGAAACGTTTACATGTTAGTTCTAATATTGTAGATGTACGCTTAGAATCCTACACACATAAGGTTTCCAGATCCGGTCGGCAACAGACCATAGATCCGAACCAATAATTTCATATATGGCGACATATAACATTTAGCACATAAAAGCATTTTAGGCAACTTCCTAAAATAAACTAGTGCTTGTGTCTAAAATACCACAGACACACATCTCACAATCTCTACTTAGCATTCTAAGTTTAAGTCTAGAAATCCTACAAATTCCTAGTTCGCTTAAACTAATGCTTTGATACCAACTGTGACATCCCCAAAATCTCGGCCAGAAAAGACCGATTTCATTTATGCTTTTTAAAATAATTTCAGAGTAAATCCTTTTGATTTAAAAGAGTTGCGGAATTTGTTCCCAAAACAAAATATGATAAAATAATATTTATCAAAGCATTTCATCAAGAGATGCATTTTCATTATATAATCAAAACTCGGGATGTCATGTTCCGATACAGACCAAAAAGCATAAACGATAACACTACAAGTCATTCAACAAATATATACATATACAGACTTGTAAACAAAACAACTCGATGATTCATCCATCTTATGCCCTTGCGCCACTTCCTGTAATACAAATAAAACTGAGTGGGTCAGGCTTGGGAGCCTGGTAAGCATATAGGGTTTTCAACCCACAATAAATAAATTATATTTAATTTCACCAACCAACAATAACTCGATTACCCATTCCCGTTATCCTCACTTTACGTCCCTAAAACAACATCTATCTCAAGGGACCTAATCTAGGATTTTCATTGGGACGAACATTACTGCTAAGGGGTTTCCTCAACAATAGATATCCTAAAGGCAACCATGAGGGGGATAGAGTACACCGGTGAACACTTCGTTCACAACACCTACAGGTTATGAACCTGCTGGCGTTCCACAGGACTGTCTAGAAAGAGTCCGTGGTCGTTATCCATACTTCGCTGAATAACTAGATCAACAACAACAACATCGAGGCCTCTCCTCTATTTATCACACATCAACTATCTACCCATGTTCTACCCAACATATTAGTAGATAAAAATATATATTTTTATACATAGTTTAAAACCTGTATAGCATGTTCAATCAATACATATTCCACATAACAGACGAGGCACATCCATATAACATGTACTTCATAGAGAATAAATCAGATCTATGAGATAGAAGAAAGTGAATATAGATTCACGCATATAACAAAAAAATATACACCTAACACGTATTTCGTATAGAATACTTCATAATTATGTGTTAGAGGAAGGTAACTACACACTCACTTGATCAGAAAATGATCGGACAGCACTACGACTTGTAGAAGTAGTATTCGTCAGTAGATCTGGAAGATCTTCACAAAAATCAGGCTTCTCGCGAGCAGAGCTTTGGCTCGGGAATTGCACTTCTCGGGATCTTCGGGGCTTCAGAACTTGTTTCGGGGCTCGGGAATAATTCTGGGGCATCGGGGTATAATTGGCACGCAAATCGAGGCAAAAACTAGAGAGAAAGTAAGAAATTGGCAAAAGAATTAGGCTGCCCTCGCATGCCCTTTTATAGGAGGCTGAGGCCTCGCAGTACGTTGGGCATACTCCTTTACGCGAGGTGTACTCCTCCGAAGTCGTCACTGCATGCGTCATCGGAGCACTCGAGTGCGAGGCTTCGTCATGCTTCGCTGTACGCTGGGCGTACGCCAGATATGTCCGGTGACTCCCCTTCGGATAATATTGGAATTAAAGATTAAATAATAAATATTAATTATTTAAAAACTTTTGAAATTCATATCTTCTTCATACGAAATCCGTTTTTGACTTTCTTTATATTCACGCGTAGGTGAGACTACGCTCTACAACTTTCGTTTAGACTCCGTCGGCTAGCTTTGATTTTACTTTTATTATTTATTTTTAGAAGGCCGGGACAAGAAAACTTCGTTATAAATTCATAACCTCTTTATCCGACATCCGTTCTCGCCTATCTTTTTATCGCTTCGCTACCACTAACGAGATCTTCTATTCTTGTTTAGATTGTTTCGGCTAAAAACCGCTCGATCTCAAATCGAGTATTCGGGCTGCATATTGCTAAGTCGAAACTTCAGAAAATCATAACTTCCTCATACGAAGTCAGATTTGAGCGTTCTATATATATTCGGAAAGCTCGTTTCGACCATTACAACTTTATGTAAAGATATCGAGTTTATTTTACACTGAAATTTTGACGCTTATTTTTATTCTTAATTAATCAAATCACATAATTAAGCAAGTAAGCACAAAACACATAATACTCAAATAATACACTTCTATTATTTCAAAACGGGTTACAAAGGTTAACCCAGACTATTATATCAACATTAATGAGAAGCCCAGAAACACAGGCGTTACACTCCCCCAGTCACTAGCACCCACACCTGGCCACACTATGTCAAGAGTCCCCGACCATCCCGTACAAACAAGGGAAACTGGCCCCGAATCCGCTCTATCTTCCAGTTATCCTTCTTTAGACCCTCCACTTGAGACTTCTTAATCATATATAACAGTGGAGAGACCACTGTCATCCTCAAACAGACATCCCTAATCGGAGTACTTGCCACCTTGCGGCCCAAAGCATCGACCACCACATTGGCCTTTCCTGGGTGGTACAAGATCTCGCAATCATAATCTTTCAGTACATCCAACCACCTCCTATGCCGCATGTTCAGATTCTGCTAATCCATCAAATACTTCAAACTTTTGTGATCAGTGAAGATGGTGCACCGGACTCCATACGAATAGTGCCTCCAAATCTTGAGGGCAAACACCACTGCCCCAAATTCCCGGTCGTGAGTAGGGTAATTCGCCATGTGAGGCTTCAAATGCCTCAAGGCGTACACGATCACATGCCCTCTATGCATCAGTACAATGCCAAACCCTGTGATAGACGCATCACAGTACACCAAATCATCAAACCCATCAGGCAGTGCAAGAGTCAGAGCCTCACATAACCTATGTCTCAACGTCTCGAAAGCCAACTGTTGATCCGAGCCCCATCGAAATGTCATATTCTTCTTGGTCAAGCAGGTCAAAGGCACCATAATCTTGGAGATATCCTGGATGAATCTCCGATAGTACCCAGCTAGACCCAAGAAGCTACATATCTCTGATG